>NW_026267417.1:251319-283125 GCF_000697945.3 Frankliniella occidentalis | reverse complement strand
AAAATATTAAAATTAATAGAGAGTATCGCTGAGCAATTTTTCATACCATTCCCGACGGCTCGATCGGCTGTTCCCGCGCCTCGGCGAAGAATTTGAAAACGAAGATGGCGAATCTCGTCTGCTGTGCGCTGTGCCACGGCGACGACACGTTGGGTAAAAATTAACTTTAAAAATCCTATTGCTGCTTACCCGCGGTTCTCTAACCTTGTCATCTGATTCGTAGTTATGTGTTGGCAAAGGTAAGGATCCAGTCGATTAAATAAACAAATAATTTCAAAGGCAACCTAAGCTACTGAAATATACGGCACAGTTGCTGAACATCCATAACCTGGCTTGCTGTTCATTTAATGTTTATGCTTTTAGGAGTTCGCTGTTGCTGTGCGTCCCTCTCGTCTCATCGAGTTCTTTGTAGTATTTGTGTGTTTTAAGCTTTCACTTGTAGTCCATGCTGTAAACGCACCCAGCAATAGAGTATTTCGACTAACGGAGGAAGAAGAATAGCCGGTAGAACATAAAAGTTCCTGATTGGCCGAGCGCTTACCCCCACTACCGGCGTGACGTAGAGGCGGGAAGCTCCCAACCGATCGGTCAGGACGAGAGGGACGCACAGAAACAGCAAACTCCTAAAAGCATAAAGATAAAATGAACAGGAAGCCAAGTTATGGAAGTTCAGCAGCTGTAGCATATATTTCAGTAGCAGAGGTTGCCTTTGAAATTATTTGTTTATTTAATCGACATGATCCTCCCCTCTGCGAACGCATAGCTACGAATCAGATGACAAGGTTTAAGAACCGTGGGTGAGCAGCAATAGGATTTTTAAAAATAATTGGCTGAGCCCTAAAATGAATTCCAATTGATGAAATGGCGAACCCATAGGACTAGCATCCCGTAATCGGCGAAGCGGAGCTCGGTTACAGTGTAGCCAACGTGGTTGTAGTAACACCCTTACAAAATTTGAATATTTGACAAAAAATGTCAGTTCAATTATATTGTTTTACTATTTGTCTTGAAGTTAAATTATTTACCGTTCATATATCAGTCTGTTCTGTTTTTTTAAAATCATTATTTGTCCTGGTATTTTTTTGGATCTTACTTTTTTGTTGTGTTGGTCAGTTGTATCGAAGAATCGAAATGGAGAAAGGAGCCGGTCTAGATTGGCGGTAGTTGTTTGCCATTCAAAAAATCTGATGTGTGTGATGTCAAGGTGATGTTGTGTAGTCATCAAGTCATGTGTCAGTCATTTTATCGCTTTTCGACGTTCGCCATTCGCACACGGCTGCACACGGCACACGCCATGTGAGATGAGTGGTCCAAGACACGTTGAGCTGAACGGACGTAGATTGTGCTGGTTTCTAATTTCCATTCCAAGTGGAACGGGGGTTAGGTTCAAAAGTAGCCAGTTGTTTGTGTTAATATTCAAATTTGATTGGACTTCAGAATCGCTGTGACTAGAATTAGATGTAGAACTAGAATGAAGTACAAGCATAACATGTCATGTGTTAAAGGATTTTTTTTTTTCATAGTGACATTATTGTTCCCAAATTTCCTGTATTGAGTTAGGGTCGTTTCATTTTTATAATATATTTACTGTGTCGTTTCTGATTTTCTGTATTGGGTTAGGTTTTGTTAGTTTAGGTTTGCTTCATTTTCCTTTTACCTTTACTGTATCATATGTGATGTGCTGTCTTGACATTAACTGAGTTATACACTGAGTACATGAGTACAGTGGTATTTAAAGTGCTGCTGACAATGGATGTCACAATTAAATTGGTACAATTATATTTTCATTCATAGTTATGATATTGTATAGGTTTTCTGCTGTATAATTTTGTGCATTGACAATTTGGTTGTTGATTATTTGTTTGGATTCATGTTGGTACGCAGGTTCTGGTTCATTTTGCATTGCTAATGAAGTAATGAAATGTAATTTGTGGGCTAACGTATCATATGTGTGGTCAATATGTTATCTTTTTGTTAAGGATTGTCCCTGAATTTTATAGTGTGTTAAACTACTATTTGAAATAAAATACAAATATGTAACTGCGAGTATTCTGCGTTGAATTATTTCATACCATTTTCCTTGCTATACGAAATATGAACATTTCCAGATCAATTATTCAATGGAATCTCACTGTGGAGCTAGGTAATTTCAGGAAGATGTTATAAAGACATTTTTAAGAAATTATGTTAGTTCTGGCGGGTTTGAACTTCCTTAGTCTACAGATTGCTTTGGTAACATTTTGAAGACAGTATTGAAGATTTATTTCAAAATCAAACCAATTTTACATAGTCATCATCGTAATTGTAATTTGCATGGGCTGATGTTTGAATCCATATGAAGTGAGGCCAGAAAGACAGAAGGATTTTTTAAATATATATGTGGTTGAACCAGTGAAAAAATGCTATTGGAAATGTGTGGTCTATGATGGGCTGCTGCAGAAGGCTGAGGAGCATTCTTTGGCTGGTCAGAGTGTAAATAGCACAATGTTCTTATTGTTATTTTTTATCTTCTTAGTTCTACATTTGATGTTTGATTTTATTCAATATTCTGAAAGGCTCCTAATAAGGTTCTTTTTCTTCTTGTTTTTACCTTTGGTTTGTCCTGAATGCAATATCTTGTGTCAGTTGCCATGTGGATGCAGCCATTACATTAGTTCTCAGAAAATGTAGTCAGGTGTAATGTTGAAATGAATAAGTGTAATCTCATACTATATTTTTTAATTACATTGTATGCCATTCTCTGCATGCAATGTAATGAAGTAACAATGAGCAACCGTAAACAGTGTGCTGTTGAGTCATGTTCCAGCCAAGGTGTTGTTCCTGGAATTTGCTATTATGGGTTGGTTTTAATTTAGCTTGAATGTTCTACCTTTACCTCGTTCATAAATGCGTTTCTAATTATTTATTATCATTACGTTAGTTTACCATCTGACCAAATTACTAGAGATAAGTGGCTGCATTGGTTGGAAGAGCAGAATGGTTCAGCATGTCAAAGGAAAATGATCACAGTGTGCAATTTGCATTTTGCCACGGGAACTTTAACTGCAAATGGTAGAAGGAGGCCATACACCGTGCCATCAATTGGGAATCTTGAACGGAGTGATTCTGTTGAAGAACCAGTTTGTTTTAATAATGATGATAATGCTGCTAGTGGAGTTTTTGTTGAGAATCTTGTCAATGAAGTTGAAGTTGACCATGCATTGTATTCCACAATCACTGAAGTGTCAATCAACCAATCAACTGAACCTGTTCACTTAGTTCAATATTCTGGAGTAGCTGAAATTTCAGTAACTGATGGAAGTGGTTGTCTTTTGATGGGTGTGGAGGGAAACAGCACTGTAAGTTAGGAATTATTAGTAAACAGCACACTTTTGTTATTCAATAATAATAGTGCAGTACAGTGAAATGGTGTTATATGTGTAGGTACCACAAAGCCAGAAGGACTATTCTTCAACTGTTGAAGTACAGATGATACCTCCCATACTGGTTAGTATGAAAGTTTCAGTGATATAAAACTAATAAAAACTAATTAATTGTGTACAAAATATGTCAATAGACTTGTAAACTTTAGGCATTATGATTAAGTTTAGAGCTTTCCATTTTTTTGTTTTTTACTGTCCTGTTTGTCATTAATCTTGTCATTTGTTTATTTATTAGGATGAGTCTGTTCCCAATTATGACATTATTAATGATGTCAATATGGACAATGTGTTAAATCAAGAAGAAATACTCAATGATGTGCCAACGGCTGACAATCCTGCAAAAAGATTTAAAGGAAGAACACGGAAATGTGTTGCTGGATGTGCTGATGTTGGGCAAAGTTTTCATTCTTTCCCTTCTACATTGAGATATGGTCAACTTGATGAAAAGTCATGTTCAAGGTTTGTACACAATTATATGTGGAACTTGCAAAATATTTTTGTTAATTTTTCAAACAATGTTTTTAATTTTGAATGATTTTGTTAGATGTAAAACGTGGATTCAGAACATTGGGGAAGTTAAATTACTGGACATTATATCATCATCCTTACACAAAAATGTTTATTTGTGCTCCAATCATTTTGAAGATAGTCAATTTATTGGTACTAATAGGAAAAAGCTAAATATTAATGCAGTACCTACTGTTTTTGTTCAACCCAAATTGTCAGATGAAGCCATGCAATTATTTCCTGTATTGAGTATTGAAGAACAGCTTTTTCGTAAGTAAAATCTGAATTTGCTATTATAATTTATCTTTTTGTTTTGTCAATATTTGTCAACAAAATTTTGAAAATTTGCAGAAACAGAAGGTCATGCATTATTTGATCAGTACCACATCAATTTTGAGAAGGTAATGAATGGACTGGAAATGAAGACTTGCCCAAAGTGTAAAGAGGATTTTCTTGTGAAACATGTGAAACCTGGTAACAGAAAAGTAACATGTTCACATTCTAAGAAGTTCTGTGATGATATGAGTGCTAGCAATTCAATGGATCCTGGTGTAGTACCTCTTGAGCTTCAAGATCTGTCTATGGTTGAACAAGATTTGATTTCCCTTGTGCACCCAATCATTTCAGTTTTTAGAGTGAAAGGTTGTCAATATGGGTATCGAGGTAATGTTATAAACTTTCCTCAAAATGTCAGTGAAGTTGCCAGCAAATTACCTCATAGGGTTGAAGATTTGTCTTCAATTCTGACTGTTCGAACTAGAGATGAAATCAATCCTATTGATTTTTATGTTCGTGCTGCAAAAGTGAAGTCTGCATTAGAGTGGCTTAAGATTCACAATGTTTATTATCATGATATTGAAATTTCTACCGAAAATCTAGCTGCTTTACCTGAAAATGATTGTATATACACCAGTATTGGAAAAGTTGGTGACAATTTAGCTGGAAACCAACCTGAAGAAGAAGTAGAAATTGATACGGAATTAGAAATGGAACAACAGCAATTGGAAGAAAGTGGAGTAGTTTTTTACTGGTCAGGCAAATGTAGATGACAAACTGGAAAATATAATTGAGTGGCCAACAATTGGAAATACTCCAATCAATGAGTTTAATCATGTTGGATACATTGCTAAGGCATTTCCGTCTTTATTTCCTTATGGTGTTGCTGATTTGAATCAGCCAAGAAATCATAAAGTTACTGCAATTAATTATTTCAAACATCTTTTAATGTACCATGATAAGAGGTTTTCTCGACATCCTCGTTTCAGATATTTTGCGCTTAATTCAGTTATGAGGTGGTCAGCTATCCGAGATGGTGGTGTTTGTGTTCAGAGAAATGATGACTTAAAAAATATGAGTTTAGATGAGTTCAAGGAAAATTTGCTAGAAGATCCAACACTGAAATTTAAATTGAACTGTCAAAATGCTAAACTTAGAGGAACCAGGTCATTTTGGTATTCTAGAGGGAAAGAGCTAATTTCCATGATTGAACAAATTGGTATGCCTACGCTTTTCTTCACTCTTAGTTCAGCAGATTATCACTGGCCCGAATTATTCAAACTTTTGGCCCCTGAAGAAAATATTATATCAATGTCTGAGTCTCGAAGACGTCAGTTGGTCCATGAAAATCCTCTTTTAGTTGATATGTTTTTTTCAGAGAGAGTGGATACATACATTAAAGAGGTAAATGAACAACAGTATGAATGATAATGTTATTAACAGTGCATTGTTATATTTATGTTATGTTGCTAGACATGTTTAATTTTTGTTTTTTAGGTTTTGCAGAAGAAATTTTCAATAGATGATATATGGTTTAGAGTAGAATACCAGCATAGGTCAGTTACTTTTTCTGTTAGTTAATTGTCAATGTTGATATTTTGTGCAATGGTTCTTACCATATTTTCCTTGCTTTTGTAATCCAGAGGTTCCCCGCATATACATGGTGTCGCTTGGTGTCAGAATGCTCCAGATGTTTCTGATTTGGCCAATGCTACTGATGAACAAAAGCAGCATGTTATTGATTACTTTGATAGTCTTATTAGTACCATTCATCCTGATATGAGCGCACAACCATCTTTGGTGCATCCATGTAGAAAGACCACTGAAGACATTCACAACAAAGAAGAAGATTTGGCTCAGCTGCTCAACAAGGTTCAGAGACATACAAAATGCACTGAGGGTTATTGTTTGAAAAAAAAAAAAATGGTGTGCTTCAATGCAGGTTTCGTTACCCAATGGACTTACAAGAAAAATCTAGATTGATAATTAATGACAAAAATGAGCTGGAATTTGTACCTGCTAGGAATGATCCCAGGCTTAATAAGTATAATGCATACATTATTCAAAGTTGGCGTGCCAACATTGATGTATCACCTGTTTTGTCAAAAAGAGCGCTGATTCAGTATCTTTCTAAATACATTTCTAAATCAGAACCACAATCGCAAGGTCTCATTGATTTGGTTAACTTAATATTTGCCCAAGAAGAAAATTTAAGTGTCAAAAGTATTATTCAGCGTCTTTTTATCCATTCTGTTTCTGAACGAGATTTTGGTGCTCAAGAAGTGTGTCATTTACTGATGGGCTTGAAACTGTACCATACTGGAGGAAGGAAAATAGTAAATTTGTACTTGGGTCAGTCAGAATGGGTCAACATTGATGTTCAAAAAAGAGGCAAATCGATTGTTGAAAAATATCAAGAAAGAGACTTACAATATGAAGATTGGTGGTTGATGAAATGTTGCAAAGAGAGAGACGTCAAGTCTAACTCTTGGAGCAGGAACATGAAAGAAGCAATAGTTCAAGTGTTTCCCAAGTTATATTTAAAAAGTGTTGAGTCAAATGAAGACAACAATTCTTTTTATAGGCAACAATGTTTGTTGTATCTGCCGTGGAGAACAGAGAAAGACATATTAGTGTTGTGCGGTTTGTTATCAATTGGTTTCCCGCCTCGACGGGGCGCGGCCGAATACCGCGCTCCGGGCTTGATTCGAATGAGCCGCGCAAGCGCATCTATGCATGCGCGGCGCCGGCCGTGCGGCCCGACCACTGAACGGCGTCGGGCGCCGCCGCGGGGCTTGGCGGGGCCCGCGGCGCGGGGGCGGCCCGCCGAGGCCGCCCCGAGGAGCCCAACCCGGGGCTCCGAACACAAAGGCGAGTACAATAAAAAGCACTATCGCCAACTCAACAACCGTACTAGTCATTGTCCCGGCTTAGAGGCGTGGTTTCGCGGTTAGCTTTCAGCCTGACGGGGGCCCGATCACCCGGGGGGTCACGGGGCCGTAAGGGTTACGGGTTGGCGTTCCACCGCGGCGCTGGCCGGAGCTGGCGCCGGTGTCGGGCGGACTAGGGGCGGTCGGACACCTCCCCTGGCCCGGCCCTGCCTCAGACCAAGACACTGTCCACTACGAATTGAACATTTACATTTCCGTTACGATGATAAAAGTGGGTGTAGCAAGTATGAGATCGACCACAACATTAAACAAGTTTAAGGGACTGCGAAGTGAAGTTATATTTCCGACTTTGATACATTTCGGACGAGTCCATAACACTCACCAGTCACTCGAACAATTCACAACAACTTTGCAAAGCCAGGGAGGTGCGAAAGCGCTGCCGGCTCGGAGACGCGCAGAGTAGCTGCTTGGCGACCGTAGTGGCGGCGGTGGCGGCGGCGGAGAGGCGGACGACGGGAAGGAGGGCCTTCTCGAAGTCCAGGCTCAGGGCGGCGGCGACGGCGGCTGACGGTGGCGTGCACTACTTGATGGCGGCGTCCTCGAAGCACAGAGGTCTGTCGTCGACTCAACTCTGCTGGCGACTGGCTGCCCCTCCGAGCCGGCCGACCGCTTATATTTCGCACCTCCAGAACACTTGTCTATTACCTGGTAATCCGGGCCGGGCGAGCGGCTGAGGGGATGCGTCCGCGATACTCCCACGCAGTGACAGAGACAGGTATACACCCAAAGGGTGGTGGGACAGGTGTCGACGGCCGACAAAGTGCCATCCCTGCGCGGACGCAGCCCCTCTGGCCGGCGGCGGGGCCCGGCGCCCCGCCCGAAGCTTCGAGAACAAAAGTGGCGTGATCCTGGCCCGGCGCAATGCCGTCATCCAGGGCAAAACAAGAAGTTAAGGAATGACTCTCAAACCCGACCGTTGGATTACCTTAACATACTTAATATAAATCTTACAAACTAGCGTGGTCGGCGCCTGAACGTCGGCTAAATGCGCCGGCGTTGAAGAGCGTGTTCTTCCGACCGGCTCCGGCGCCAGAGGGAAGGAATGTATGTGCACTCATTCACTAGTCATATTAAATCGTTTAAACGCGGAGGAGTCAACTATTGGGGGAATTATAGACTACATTCAATGTGGCTTCGCGAACTGCACCCCCGGGGGGCAAAGGGGCCGCGTCTCCCCCCCTCCCCTCTTGCTGACGCGCGGCGCGGTTGCGTAAGGCACTCGGACCCGGGTTGCCTACCTTCAGGCGTCTCCCTCGCGGCTCGACCGGGCCCGGCTCGTGGCCGTGCCCGGCCTCGCCGTTGCCCAGCACCAGGCCGATGTCCGAGCACATCTACTCGCCCGTGCGACGGACCGTGTTCGAAAGCAATTAGCTAAACTAGATCATGTCGCCCGCCTTCGATCATTGTTGTGCTGGACCTCTGACCTGCAGCCCCCTCCCCTTTTCCGCGGTGCGGCACCGCGCCGCCCCGCCTGACGGAGTGGCCGAGGACTCGCACGCCCGAGTGCGTCGCCCGTGCCAATGGACCCGGCCGTGATGGCGGGCCGCGTCTTCTAATGCACTCGCTGCGCCCCGGGATTAGCGTGAGTCGGATACTAGCGACGCGAACTGCCGCGCCACCCCTGCCTGAGGCACCGGCGCTAAACGAGCTAAAGATGCAGCTTCTCAGGGCCCGAAGGGCCGAGGCTGATGCACAGCCGTCGTGTCCGGCCTGGAAATGTGTACCGGTCCGTGGGTCGCGCTAGGAGCGCGTTACTGCCGCAACGGGCTGCGCGTTGACGACCACGACGCCCGGGTTACTGAAACCTTTCTAGACCACGGAATATCGCCGTCACTTAACAGAGTAGCATTCGGGCGGCGCCTGCGCGCCCAGGGCAGCTGATCGCCCGGCGCGGCCGACACCTAGGTGCAAGAGGGGCGACGCGGCGGCTCCGCCCGGCCAGCTCCGGGGAGGCCTCCCAGGCCGCCGGAGCACGGCCAGGCAAGGGGGGGGAGAGGGGAAGGGTCGGCCGCTCAGCGCCCGCCTTCGCTCCGCTCCCATAGCCCTGAGAGGTGTCATAAAGACCTTCCCCATTGATCGCGCCGCCAACCTCCGCCCAGGTTGCTACTTGCAAAACGCGATATTCAGATCGTATTCTTGCCGGGACCGCGAGTCGCCGCGCCGAGGACGGCCGCGGCGGCCACGCGCGGCCGCGGTGCTGGTCCTCGGCGACCACCTGCTCATTTCCGGTCCAGGTGTCCCTGCCGTGTCCCGGCGGCGTGCGCGTCGTCCCCCGGGGCCGCCTCGAGCGGAAAAGGCCCCAAACAAACAACAGCGACGGCGGCCCACACCTGACTTATTAGTGATTTGAAGCCTCACGACCGAATCCAGCTAGCACGGCAGTGGCGTAACCAGGGCGAGGCCCCTTTCGAGGGGTGAAAACACGCCGCCGGCGCGGGCCAGCGGCCTCGGTGCCCCGGAGCGCAGCGCACCCCGACGGACCGAGTCCGCCCACGCGCCGACCGCGTCCTCCCCGGCCTTCCCCCTCCCCTCCCCTTTTGATGTCGCGGCGCGTCGCGCTTTTAGACGGAAATTAACTGACTTCGGCAACCAATCGTACGGCGGTTGGGCCCAAATGAAATGACTAAGTTGAATTTGGCACAACATTCCTCCCCCCTTCGAAAGCCGAAGGCACACTTAATTTACGTCTAACATGCAAAAATAATCCCCAATTAAAATTCCCAAGGTAAAGCAGTTGAATAAAAATTAAAGCTAACCCCATATTAAAATTCCCACAGTTCCCAAGTTAAAATAAACGCTACAATGTTTTTAACCTAGTAAACGATAGCAAGCAAAACAAATTCCCTTCCCTTTTATCCCCTTACCAAAAAAAACCCGAAAATAAAATAAAATTGATACACATTCACTTCCCCACATTTTAAGCACTGAACAAACCTGGCCGGGCGGGATCGTACTCGCCCGGCGCAGCCTCCTCGCTCTGCCTCAAGTACACTTCAAAAATGTTTCCGCCGTCGTCTTCTCTCGGGCCGGTAACTCTCTCTGGCTGCATGATGTTGGCGTTGTCCCCGCAAGGACGGGGCGTCGTTGCTCGGGTCCCACTCGCGGGGCCGTCCTGGCTGTTGTCCGAGCTCGGACCGGCTGCCGAAGACACGGAGGCGACCTCGGCGGGAGCCGTGGTGGAAGTTATGGAGGCGGTTAGTTCGGGCAGCAGAACACCTTGCTCTTTCAGAGCGCTGCGTACCCAATTGCGGCACGACGTGGCTGCCGGCGGCGCCATCACCTTGGTGATGGCTTCTAATAGCAAGACGATGCTCCCCGATCTTAGCCAGGCGTCGCCCTCTAGCGACGACCGGAGTGCATGAGAGGCGATGTGGTATAGCCCGTAGTCCCACCGCAGAAGAGTTTCGACGGCGTCCACCATGATTTGGCTGCAGTCGATGCCGTCGTAACGGCTCCAGGCGGCAACCACTTCATCGACGCGGCAGCGGCAAAGGCCGCTCGCCGGGCCCGGCGCGCTCCCCGTGGCGATGTCCGGCGGGGTGATGGCGGTGGTGATGACGTCATTAACAGCTGATGGGGCGCCCGGAAGATGGTGACCGGACACCGGCTGGGGCGGCGGTACAGGGCCCGCGCCACCCCTGTGTGTGGTGTCTTGGGGCGCATCAACAATCGTCCCCTCTTCAACTCCTGCTCGCGGCGCACCGTCTGTGGTGTTACGGGGCGCATCAACAATCGGCCCCTCTTCAACTCCTGCTCGCGGCGCACCGTCTGTGGTGTTACGGGACGCATCAACAATCGGCCCCTCTTCAACTCCTGCTCGCGGCGCACCGTCTGTGGTGTTACGGGACGCATCAACAATCGGCCCCTCTTCAACTCCTTCGGCGGAACGAGTCGGCGGAAAGCTCAATCCTTTCCCGCGCAGTCCGGCTGCATGGATGTCTCTCTGCCCGGAGACCCACTTGAGAAAATCTTCTGTGACCTCCCACTCGAACCGGTTGGGCCACCCCTCGGGTGACGTCCCGGTCGCCAGCCCTAGGTCGAGGCACGCGCGCGCGAGCCATTTGGTAGGTTTTGGCTTCTTTTTCGTCAAGTTAGTTAGACAGTTGGCGGACAGGCCATTGCGAAGGCTGAGCGGCGCGGTTGTACGGGTCATGTCGTCGCTTAGCTGGCAGGCAGCAGACTGAGGGCTCGAGGCCCTCTCGTAACCTGGCCGGGGCCGAGGGTGTAAGCCGGCCTCGGCGTGTTGACGAATGGCGCCCGGCGCGGCGACCGCTACCTGGGCCGCCCGGCGGTGCTCCGGCGCCGCTGCTGCAGCGTTGGCGGCGGGGCGAGGCCGGGTCTTCTCGGGGGCGTGAGCGCCCCTGGAGCCGGCCGGACGGTCACACCTGCACAGCGCCGTCGAGCCGGGTTGCAGAAACAAGCCGAGCGGGTATGCGGCCGACGCAGTGGCAGGTGGAGCTCGGTATTGGAGGACCAAGCTGTTCGACTTCCGACTTGCCACACCCCTTTCGCCGGGCTGCTGGAGCTGCGCCTCGTCTGCAAGAGACAGGAGTACGAGGTGTGAACCAGCAGGTGGTGCGGGTCCACCGCAGCCTTTCCATCATCTCCCTGCCAGGCGGCAGCGACGTGGCTGCGTCGTTGTAGCCGGATCTTCTCGGGGCGCGAGCCTTCCTGGGGCCGGCCGGCGAGAGGGAGGCGGCCGGGGCGCGGCGCCCCCCCCTTTCTCTCTCTTCTTTCTTCGCCCCGCCCGACTCCCGGAGAGACCGAGGCCAGGCGGGTCCATCGCGGCGCTGCAGCATCACACGGTGCATGTGAAGAACGAGCCTAGCGAAGATACCGGGCTTGTCCAGGTGACCGTGCACCCCCGGAAGGGTTGCCGTGCCCGCACAGGTGTGTGTGTGCGGGATGTTTGAACCGAACCCCGGGCCGCGGCGTTCGGTCGCGACCCGACGAGGGTTGCCGATCCTGGCACTGAGTTGACCTCGGCGAGTCCGCTCCGTTGGGCAGTGGCCCCGCGCCGGTGTCGGGGACGGCGACGGCCGTCCGAGGTGTGACCGGGGTAGACTCGACACTGCTCAGAGCGGCTGTTCCGGGTCGCTGACTGGCGCCGTCGCTCGGGCTGATGCTTCTGGCCGTGTCCCTGGTGACAGAGACCCCTTTTCTCCCTCTAACCTATTCTAACCTAACTTAGGTTCCCCTCTAAATTTCCCCGGGTAAAGTAAACCCAGTAGCCACCACTAACTGGTGTATTCTACCTCGTCCCATCCAAATCCTTCTTTAAATAGCGATACCCTCTGTATTCTTAACCCTTTTATGGTTATTGGATTTAACCCCTTCGTTATTATTTTCTGCGGAGTTACTCTCCCTGCAATTATATGGCGTAAGGCCTCCTCTATTTTGGCTTCCGTTACCCAGTAGCCTCCCGTGACGCGTAAAGCGCTCACCATCCGCCAGTCATACTGGCGCACCCTCTCGATAGGGCAGACTATTATCTGGTCTCCGGCGGTCCGCCGATGGCCCGACTCCCCGGCGGACCCAGGTGCAGCTGCCCCGGGGCCGCCGGACGCGAGTTTCCCAGGGCGGGACTCGCCGTTCTCCATCCCGGCGTGGCTTACACCGAACAAGTACCGCGACCTGTAGCCAAAACATTATTTTGGGATCCTCCGATGTTTTTAACCCGACTAACTGGAGTCAAACACTAGATCCATTCCAAAAGGCTAGAGAGATCGCGATCAGTTATTCGGCGTTTCCACATAAATTAGACAAATCAAGACAGACGTTTGGAAGTAGGCGAGTGTGGCCTAAGAGAGAGAGAGAGAGAGAGAGAGAGATCCGGCCTACACTCGCGCTAGAAATGGCGCGGTAGGAGCCGAGGCTGGCAGGGACGGATAGGCGAAAGGCGCGTGTTGCTCGCACCGCGGCCCCGAGGGCTGACTGTCCTCCGGGACCGGCGGGGGGAGAGGAGCCAGGGGCAGCTCTCCACCGTATTCCATTCGCGCCCTTTTGTCCAGGTGTCGGTGGACTACACACAAAGTCAGTGAAGTCCATATCGCTGCTATGATGTCGTAGCCCAACCCGGCGACACGGTAAATCGAATAGGCGTTTAATATAGTATTGAGGAGAAATTTGATGAATTTAAATGTCAGGAAAATGCCCAGTAAACCACTGGTCAGACTTCCTATTCCCTGCATATATATCCACAGTCGATTTACCGCGTGCTTTGCCAGGCCTTCCCATTCAGCCGAACTAAACATAGACAGAGTAAAGTATCCTTGGTCCGCCGCTTCCTTCCCCGCCACCCGGCGGCCAATAATATTGGCCAGCGCCTCTCTCTCATGCGTCTCCTGGAAGGCCTGTTGAGCCGCCTTGAGCTGTTGCAGAGAATACAAGCTATTCCCTTCCAAGGTCCGCAGCGGCTCAAAAGGAAAGTCGGCATCTAATTTAGGCTGAAGTTCGGAGGGTGGCTCCACGTGGTACGGTTTGGGTGACATGGCCACCCATTTCTGTGGGGCCACCATGAACGTGGGAGGGGTGATATCATTACAGTCTGTTTGAACACCTTTGCGTAATAAAATTTTGGTCCCTGGCTGAACAAAGAATGTGGTATTCATGTAACTAACCACTTGTTCTTGCCAGCACTGCTCAGACTCAAGACTCTCAACCACGACTGGTTTACAACTCAAGATGAAAAGCACCCCTCCCGCTACTTTTCCAATCACACCCGGCTTGTCCTGAAGGAGCACACTCACTCTTTCAGGAGCGAGTCGGGCCAGCAGAAGACGGTTTCGTAGAGTTTCTCTCTCGATCAGGCAGCGTTGAGTGGCCGTATAAGCATACAGCTGCTTAACGTCGCGCCTGCCCTGATAACTCAAGTACACTATCTTAGAATTAAAATACTGAATGGTGTCAGCGTAAAGATGGCTCTCGTTTTCTACCGGCGAGAAATAAAAATCCGCCCCCCCTCTCTCCACGACAACAATGCCTGCGTGTTCGGTCGAATGGGCCCTTAAGTGGCAAAGCGGTTGGCCACCGGCGAGCTTCAGGGCAAAGACAGAATCTTTCTCTTCTACCAGAAGGAATTCGTCTTTTCCCTCCCTCTCATTCTCATCGGCCGTCACAAAACGCGCTTTCCCTTCGTAAATTACGTGTAACGCGGTTCTACCACACTCCTGGGTTTCAAATTTATCCCATACGACCTCACCTTCCTGTCCGTCAAAGCAACGGAACCTTGTATACTGACACGTTAAACCACCATTTAACTTAACTTTGTCGTGCTCTAGGTCCACTGTGGCTTTGTATGCGACCAACTTGATGGTTACGGTCGCGACTACGACCGTGCTTTTTACTTCTTTGCCGCTAATCTTGGCGGTTCCCGTAGTACATGACCCCCGCTCGTCGGTAGTTCCCACCAGGTCCACTGTCACGCGGTGTACACTACCTACGGTAATATTAGTGATGTTTTTTCCCTGGATTATTACGTAACCCTTTGAGTGTGCTTTTTCACACTCTTCCGTGGACCACTCGTGGAGGTAGTGACGCAGGCCGGGTGCTATCAGACTGGAATGGTGGTGCATACCGCAGAAAATAGAAAGCTGGGAAATTTCCGCCTGGCATTGACGCACCCGCACCTCCGCGAGCTTACGAGTCTGCAGAATCTGAACTTCCGCCTCCCGGATCTTGGTGACGTTTGGAGGGGGTGGACAAGGAGCTACCGATTCAAGAGAGATCCGGGCCACGGAAACGTCCTTGTCACTACAATCGTATGCTACCGCCGCCCACAAGGCAGGAATCCCGATGGTCAGGAAGAAGCCGCTGAAGAGCGCCTTCATCTTCGGACCTGGGGTTGCAAAGATAAAACTTTACTTTAGAATTTTAAGTTCGGTTTATTACATAAACTTTCTGGGGGTTGGTACTACATCCGGAACCGAGCCCACTTTAACAAACAAGGAACGTGGACAGAAGGGACATCTAGGTAGTTTAGATTTGTACATTTCAAAAACTGCGTCCACCTGGCCGTGGTCCTTCTGCCCTGGCAGCATATAGGTACACCCAATGTGGACAGGCATAAGCATGCCCCGGTATTCAATTAGATGGTGAATGGAACGGAACTTAGCTCGCGCTTCCGAAGGCATTTCCTAAAACATGCAAACGTGATCAATTGCACATTAATTTATTTACGTAAACTTCTTTTACAAGTTTAAGTCTTAAAGGGTTTACAAATATACGTGGGAAAACCCACACCCCAGGAGTGCTTAAGATATAACGTTAGTATAACCGTCTTGATTTTCGAATACAGAGTAATAAGGCTTAACAATTATAGAATGCCCTCATCATCTGCCCCTTCATCCGAACTGGAAGGTTCGTCGTGAATGAATATATCCAAATACAAAGTAATGCCACAGGAGTCACATTTTTCTTCCGGCGGTGGGCCGGTCGGGTCTGCATACCCCTCCTCGGTTTCAAACCCAAACTTAAAATTCTCGGGCTCTATGGTCCCGTATCCCTCTATTATATTTTGCATGACTAGAGCCGCACATCTACCACAGACTCGGACTTCTTGTCCGTTCTTATCTACTGTATAATAAGCGTAACTCCTTTCCGTGATTATTCCCATTTTACTGAAAAAAAGGAAACAATACATACATAGTTACAGCGAGTATACATAGATTGTTATATTTACATTGCGAAAAACTTCCTCAATCAAGGCTCTGACCCGTACCCATTTCTTCCCATCTCTGCCGCATCCCAACAAGGGGCAGGCTAGGGATTCCAGACCCAGCAGGTCTGCCCACCTTGCTAATTGAATCAAGGCGGCTCTGATATCGTTATAAGTAGGGTGATCGAAATAACGTTGCTTAGTTACAAGATAAAAGACGTAAATTCCGTTGCCGATTTCCAGGCGAGCCGTGTCCCCTACTCGCCACAGTCCGTTCCGAAGGAGTGCTTGGTTGCCGAACTTTTCTTTAAACGTTTTCGCGATTCCAGCGGACATTTTGAAGTCGGAGCTCACGCAGTGAGCCAGGCTGCACTTGGCTTCGAATAGGTTTCCCTGAATCTCCACTATTACCACCATGTTTTGCTGAAACAATAATAATTTTTTTTTTTTTTTTTTTTTTTTTTTGCTCTCTTAAAATATAGATTTATCTATATTCCCCCTCCCTCCTTCAAGATTGTCCGACCCGGACAATTAAATAGGTGTTTCGTACGCTCCCCCCGCCACCGGGATGGCGGTCTCCACCTGGAACATTTGTCGCGAATCTATGAAATACGCGGCTATGTGATAGGCGATTATTAACAGCAGGATGACGGCTCCCATTTCCACGGCGAACAAAATGATTGTTTCCTTTAAATAATCTGACACTTCTGGGAGCACGAAAAGTTCTACTTTAGCCTTCCGGGTGTGATTTGTGTCTGAGATAAATACACATTCGTAAATTCCATTATCGACGCGGTCTGCTTTCTTTATGAACAACTCATTATCATTAATTATCTTTTCTGCTGCCCTCCTATACCAAGCATATTTTCCTTTCATTTCCGGGTTTATCAAACAACGAAATTTTGCCTCGGTTCCCTCTTTTATGGTCAGTGACGGCGGGCTAACCTCTAAATCTGGGTCGATGATTCTGAGGTGATGCGCAGCTGTTGGTCCGAAAACAAAACCGGTAGCGGTATCCGCCGCTATCTGCCTTGTCGCGCATATTAGTTCTGATTCATCGTCTCTCTCTGAAAGGCGAATTTTAAGGGTCGACGAAGCCACTCCCTCCCTAACAATAGATTGAGTGTCTGTCAACAATTTCCTCCCTTCAAGAAACCATTCTATCACGGGCGCAGGTTCTGCGTTTCGGGCCTCGCACCGAAACGTGATGTAGTTATCTGCCCACATTGGCTCGACCGGTGGGATAATGGTGACCGAAGTTGCGGTCGTCCTAACTTTTACCATCACTGACTGGTATTGAGACCATGTAGTACCGACCTTAACTCTACAAGTATAAATCTCGTGGTTTGTCGCCACTGTTCTTTCTTCTAAACCCAATTCCAGCTTGGTTACTCCTTCCGCCGCGGCCTCGATAGTAAATAGAACTTTCTCGTCTCCCTTAACCCCATCTCTATCCCCCATGTACCAATCCACTTCCGGTGGGGGTGTCCCGCCAATAACAATACATGTCAAGCTTACATTATGCCCATTCTTAACATACAATTCAGAAGATACCCTCTCTCCAAACCTAGCGATATAAATCTCGGTTGGTGGTTCAATTACAGTCAATGTATAACAATTAGCGTAGGTCTTGCTTCCGTAATACGTCACACACTGGTAGAATCCCTCGTCGTGAGGTGACGCTGCACTGATTTCGTACGCCAAGGTCTGGTCCCCGATGCGGAGCATCCTGTTCACGCCACCGAGGTTCCATCCAACTTGCGGCGCACTCATGTCCGTTTCGAAGAATGCCCGGTGCTTGAATGGCCCAAACCATTTGACGTTTTCGTACAGCGTCTCGTTCAAGTGACTCTCCCAGTTGCAAGTCAGGTTCAGCGAGTTTCCCCACCGAACCTCCTTGTAGGTCACCGTGTGGCACGGCACGGAAGCGCCGGCCTCGGTGGCGACCCACGGCAGCAGCAAGGCCCAAGGGAACAGCGACACCGCACGCATTTCGTACGGCCTTTTATCTGGGAACTAAAGCAGTCAATATTTGTAACTTGGTCGAGAAATGCGTGGGCGGAGTTCTCTGACGGGGCGGGTACAACCAGGAGCCACACAAGTGCTGTCTGCATTCTCCCCCCCACCATCGCTGCCCTCTGGGTCCCCGGAAGCAGTGGTTCGCGCTCCCGTTGCTTCTGCTTGCGTCTCGGTTTCCTCTGAATCGCTCTCCTCAATTTCTATCACAGAATCTCCCTGTCTATTTTCTATTACTGTATCTTCCTTATTTTCCCTCACAGTAGTTTCTTCCCCCGCGTCGCTTTCGTCCTTCTCGGACTCACTCGCCTCGCTGTCCACCCACGTCAAACTAGGCTGGTCCTTTGCATTGCTTTTAGAGAGAATTTCTTCTATTTCCCTTCTAAATCTAATCAGTCCTTCTGTTAAGGGGACCTGCCGCCTGTCTTCCGCGAGTGGGGACCCGGGGATTGCCTGGTCAACGGCTGGCTGGTCCTCGGACCCACGGGCTTCAGTTACATCACTCTCGGCCCCCACTTCCGGTCTCACCGGAGTGGTTTCCGAGGGGACTGCTGAGGGATCCGTCTCCGGATCCCGTTCCCCGAGGAGCGTGTTCTCCTCTTGACTCTCTTCTGCCGAGGCCCAGCCATCCATATCGACCGAGCCGTCCTCAGTCGGCACCCGGTCCGGAACCACGGGGTCTACTTCCGGTCGGACAGAACCGTCCCGCCCAACCTGAGTTTGGCTGGTGTCGGGACCGTCTTCCGGTCGGTCGTTACCCGGGACCAGTTCGGGCTGCTTTTGAACGACTCCCCTTAAAGTCCCTTCAGTTTCGCTCTCCTCCGAATCGCTCGATTCGTACTCTGCGTTACTCTCTGGTTCCGGTTGATCCACTTGGCTACGAGTGACCATAGGATGGGTCGAGGGCGGCTGTGGGCCTGTCGCCCGCTCCCCTCCCTCTTCCCCTTCCTCCGGTTCCGGCCGGACGAATTTTTGTTCCAAGTAACGACGTCGTTCCTGTGCCGTGAATGGGTCCTCCCACCCCTTCACTAGCCGCAGGCGGTCGTAATGTACCGCCTGCTCGTCTTTCCCATAGATTTCCTTAATTAGGAACGTCGTTTCGTCCAGCCGGTCGCTCACCCGATAGGGACCAACGTGTATCTTTCGCCACTTTTTACATTCGCCTGGTCGTTTAGCCTTGTTCCTGAGGAACACCCTGTCTCCGACCGTGATGTTGATCGGAGCCGCTCGCTTATTGTATTGTCGGGCACCGGCCTCGACTGCCCTCCTGTTGGCCTCGTGGGCTAGTTCCAGCGCCTTTAGGATTCTTCCCCTAATCAGCGCCTGCGGCGTGTCTGCATAGGCAACCCGCCGCTCGCTGAGTAAGGAAGGGTACGGCAGTCTAGGGTCAATACCGAACTCTAAGTAAGCTGGTGTTTCCCAACCCAACGATGTGTGCGGTGCCGTGTTGTATGCGAACACGGACATGGGCAGCACTTCGTCCCAGTTTGACCCAGCCTCGTTTACAAAGTGAGCGATACTCTTAATAATAGTTGCATGCACTTTTTCACAGTGTGCATTACCTTGGGGGTGGAAGGCAGTCGTCAGACAGTGCCTCACCCCCAACATCTTCATCAGTTCCGCCCACAGCTCACTTGTAAACTGAGCGCCGCGGTCGGTAATCAGGTACTTAGGTGCTCCTTTCCTACAGATTATTCTCTCCAAGAAAACTCGTGCGGTGGCTTCTGCCGTCACTTCCGGTACGGGCACCGCCTCCAACCAACGTGTCGCCAAGTCAATACAGGTTATCAAATAACGGTTTGACCGCTCGGTCACGCTGAGTGGACCCACAATGTCCAAGCCATAAGTTTCTGCTTTTTCATGAATTTCTGGAAACTTACGGTGAGGCGCATGCCTTTTCCGGTTGTCTGGCTTCCGCTGCGCGCAGGAGTCACACCGCGCGCAGTACTTTTGTACGTCGGTGTACAGCCCTGGCCAATAGAATTCTTTTCTTATTCTCTGATAAGTCCTTTTCACACCCCCGTGACCAGCGAAGGGACTGTCGTGCAGAGTGGACAGGATTCTCCGTCTCATACTCCAAGGGACCATTATCCTGTCCTGCCTGTCCTTATCTTTTCTCAGTCTGCACAACAGCCCGTCACTGTCCAGGGCGTAATCAGGATTGACCCCGGGTTTCCCGCCCTTTTCTAATGCTTCTATGATGGGGGCTAGTGCTGGGTCCTCAGCCTGCTCAGCTTTTAGAGCGGCTCGGTCCCAATAAGTGTCATATCCCTTCCAATCAAAAGTCTCGACACTCTGGACCTCAACCTGGTTTACGCCTGCTACTTCCGGGTTTGGCAACCCGTCCCGCTTAGTTTTCGGTACGTCATATTCCACTGACTTCCTCTCTAGCCTGCTGAGCGCATCGGCCGCCTCGTGAACTCGTCCTGGTTTATAGACCACTGAAAAATTGTACTCCGAGAGCAGTAGCGCCCAGCGCATCAAGCGAGCGTTACCGGAATCCCGAAGATTAGACATAAACTGCAATGGTAAATGATCGGAATAAACCTTGAACGCCCTGGCGCCTAGCAGATAGAAACTATTCTGACGTATGGCCCAAATAAGGGCTAAACACTCCTTTTCAGAAACACTCCACTTTTGTTCGCTCTTAGTTAGCGCTCGGGAGTGGTAAGAAATGGCGTGCAACTCCCCGTTGAACCGCTGAGCAACCAGACAGCCAATGGCGTAATCCGAGGAATCCGTATATATGAGAAATTCGGAATTCAGGTCAGGGAAGCGCAACACAGGTGGAGACACCAGTGCCTGCTTCAAGTCCTCGAAGGCTGCCTTTCTCTCATCGGTCCACACGAATGGCTCGTCTTTGTGCGTCAGGGCAACCAAGGGGCGCGCTCTTTTGGCTAGATCAGGAATAAACCGACGAAACCAAGAAACTAACCCAAGGAACGAACGCACACCCTTAGGGGTGGATGGCTCCTTGAAATCCAGGACCGCCTGGACTTTGCTGGGGTGAGGTTGGGCGCCCTTCCGTGTCAACTTGTGACCCAGATAAAGGGTTTCCTCTGTCACCCAGGAACATTTTTCTGGATTGATTGTCATCCCGGCCCCTTTAATCCTTATTAATACTTCCCTAATCCGCTGCAGGTGCAGCGGAAAGTCATCCCCTGTGCTCAAGAGAATATCATCCAAATACGCCCCTACATCTAACTGGCCTTTAAACACTACGTTCATTAGCCTCTGAAAAGTGGGCGGTGCGTTAGTCAATCCGAACGGCATCCTCTTGAACTGGTACAAGGCGGTGGGGGTCACGAAAGCTGACAGGTGTCTGTGCTCCTTCTTAAGTCCGGTCTGCCAAAAAGCTAGCTTTAGGTCCAGGGATGTATACATGCACTTCCCCCCCAATTTGCTTAATTCCTCAAAGAGATTAGGGAGTGGGTAACAGTCCCTAATCGTGTGCGCATTGAGACGCCGAAAATCGACGCAAAAACGCACTTTTACGCTCCCGTCGGGCTGAGCCCGCCTGACTAGCACTACTGGACTTCCCCACGCGCTGTGGCTTGGTTCAATAATGTCGTCTCGCAACATCTCGTCAATGGCGGTTTGATATTGTTCCTGGAACTGGAAAGGCACCCGGTAGGGCTGCCTACTAATTGGCCTAGTTCCTGGCTCCAGGTGAATCTCGTGTTCCACGAGATTACACTTCCCTAATTTCTTTGTTGTGGTAACGAATACATCCTTCTGTTCCCTTAAAACTTCCATAAGGGCCGCCCGCTGCGGCTCGGGCAGATGGTCTACTTTGAAGTGCTCCTCAAAAGTCTTACCGTCTTCAGGCGGTAACGCCTCCTGATAGGACATCGGTACATCATCTCCCTCCTCCGCGAACGCCGACGGCACAACCTGACCCAGGGCCTCTGCCTTACATACTAATGCACTAATTGGTAACTTATTGGTAACTAATACTGGAATTTCCTGAGTTTCCCCACTTACGTAGAACGGGCGCGCCTCCATAGTCACCCCTTTAGTAGTCAGACGACCCGGAGTAAACCTGTGGCAGGCGGGGCTGGAGAGGAGATTCAGGTCGGCCACGGTTCTTACAATGACGCTAGATTTTGCTGGAATCGTAACATCATCCAGAACTCTGGCGACCATTCCAGCATCGTCTGGCAACACACACTTTACCGGCTGAATTCCTCTGCCCGCCTCCGCCCGCTTGCCGGCGGGGCGCGACCCCTTGGTTCCGCCCTTGGCCCGGCGCTTGGAGGCGCGACTGCTCTCGCGGCTGTGATCCGCCCCGCCGAGTCCCTGGCTGGCCCGCCCCGCCGGGGCGGGGGCCGGCACTCCCGGGGCTGGTCCCACCGTCTCACTACACTCCACCCCGCCCCGCCCCTTCATCCGGCGGGCGCGCGGGCCCGTAGTACCTGAACTCGATTTTCGAGTTCCGATCGACCTATCGATCCTATCGAGAGCGGTCCCAGAGTCTCGAAGTTTGGAGGCTTCGAGTAGCGGTTGTTGGGCCAGCCCACGCCTTATTTCCCCCTCACTATTCTTGGGATCACCTGACTTCTTGTGCTTAGCTCTACTCACTTCCTGTCTATCTACTACTCCCCCCTCTATCTCTCCCACAGCCCCTTGGCTCTCTAAATTTCCCATAGTTTTGACTGCTCCGCCGCCAACATCGGCTCCTGCAGTAGCGGGATTTGAATTTCCCGCGAAGTCCGCCCGGGGGACTTCCGTTTCCCCTCGCGGTTCAGACTTGACATTTTCAGGCTCGGGAGGGCTAGCAGCTCCCGAGGGCGCCTCTGGTGGACCGTCTCCTTCCGTAGCTAACGTCTCTACACTATCTTTGGTTTCTAGCTCACTGTCTCGCTCATCTTCCTTAACCCTATTTAACCCTAAACTTACGTCTAATTCCACAGGCGCGGCCAACGCCTGTGTGGGCCCTGGTTCACGAGATACCGTCGACTGAGTCATTACCACCGGGTCGTGGCTAAGAGAGAGAGATATGCATATACCGTTGACCTCGAGTATTTTCCCCGCGGGGTCTAACTTAGCACCGTACGCAACACACCAATCGTTGCCTAACAGTCCCTGATACTCCCAGCTATTTGCTTGAGCAATCAGGCATTCGTGCTCACACGAAAATTCTCCTCCCACTCCCGATATTTCCAGCGTAACCCTGGCCTTCCCAAGGAACGACATTTCGTGAGCGGAGGCAGACTTTACAGTCAGCCCCTGCGGAAGTGAATCGATTTGCGTGCCAATAGGTAGCAAAGATTCCTCCAAGATTGTTAAAGAACTCCCTGTGTCGACCATAAGGCGACCAGTAATCCCCCCGATCTCGACTCTGACTGTGAGACCGGGCTGAATAGTTATTAACTGTACTTCCGCTGGGCTGGGTCCCTCTGGCCGCCGTGCCCCTACTGGCGGCCAGAGTAAGCGTTTCCCGAATTCTGAGATTGGTTGCCGTTCGGACACTGAGGCCGGATGTGCCCTTCCTGACCACAACCCCAGCACGTAGTGCGGCGGGGCGCGGTGCAATCGCGGGCCATGTGGCCCATCTGGCCGCATGACCAGCACTTCCGGTCTGTCTGGCCGTTGTCACCCTGTACCGGCCTAGGTCCGAACTGACCGTTCCTACCGTTATTGTACTGTGCGTTCCGCGGCTGATAGCGCGCGCCCTGCGGGGGCGCGGTGTACACACGGTCTCTGGGCGCGTATCCGCCCTGGCCGGGCGGGGCGGGGCCGCGCTGAGGCGGCACGCCGCCCTGGGGAGGTCCCGCCTGCTGGCTCACACCTCCCGTCCCGGCCTGGCCCTGCGCGGCCTGACCCTGGGGGGCCTGGCCCTGCTGGGCTTGTCCCTGACTGTCCTCGTTCCTGCGGCCGCGATTCCGACTGCGCTTGCTGGGCTGTCCCTGAGTCGCGTCCGTAACGTGTATACGAGCTGAACGTCCCTCTAGCGCGTCAATTTGCTCCTCCATTACCGCGATGTCACGGGCGTACTCGAAGGAAGTCGGCGCCTTCGAGAGCACGGCGCGGCGAAGGGACGGCTTTAACCCATCCACGAAGCGGTCGCAGAGCATCTCATCCCAAAGTTTAGCGACCGAGGGATTAACGAGGCCGCTCGCGTCTTCCGGTTGCAGCTTTGCAAACACGGTCTTAAGTCGCTCCGCATAGGTGTCCACGTCCTCGTCGCCCCGCTGAGCGCACTGGGCGGCCCGGCGGCGCGTCACGGCGCGCAGCTCCCGCGAGCCGAAACGGGCTCGCAGCGCTATACACAGCTGCTCCCAGGTGGTGCACTTAGAAAGCTGCACCACTCGGAGGGCATCTCCACGGAGCTTAAGGCGCGCCGTTTCGAACCGCAGGTCCTGACCCCAGCCGTTCGACTTAGCAGCCTGATCAATCGCGAACAAGAAGGATTCTAGAACCGTCTCATCGCCACCCTTGAAGGACTCAATATTCTGAATGACAAGCGAGTCAGACAGAAGCTTTCTTTTCCGCGTGGCTGAGCTCCCATTCCCGTCAACTCGTCCTGCGACGACATCGTCCCGTGCATCCTCAAATTCCCCTTCGGAGTCAGAATTTTCACCGAACTCCAACTTGCGTTGCCTACTAGAGGAGCGGTTACGCCCCTCTCCCGTCACCAGTCCACTCGGAGGCAAATCTGCCCTCGGCGTCCCCGGACCGGTCATCATCGCCGGTCCCGGCCCTACCAACGACTTGGGGCCAACGCCTACCGGGGCAGGCTGCACCGGCGTGGACGTAATGACAGAATGAGGCATAATCGTGCCCTGCGGGGGCGCGGTTGGCGCAGCCCCCAAGCCGAGCGCAGAAGTCGGCAGGCCGGGGCTTAATCCGAATTGATCACCAAAACCGTCCATTGAGGCAGGTTCAATCGGCATGCCCGTAAAGCCTACGTGACTCGGCGTCGACATAGTTTTACTTCCCCAAAAATCCCCTTCTTCACTCGACACTTTACCACGGCTCTCGTGAAGTGACGATCGAAGCTCACTTGATCACTCAGTCTGCAAGTAGAAAACACGGCGAATCAGCCAGGGACCGCAACTAAACACCTTTAGTTCGCCCCCGCTAATCTCGCACCTTCCAGTCTCATTGGGGCGAGCCGGCCGGCTTGCCCGCACGGCGTCGCCTCCCCGTCCCGTGCGGTGCCGGCTGCCCGCCCGTTCCTGTGGCGTGGCGTGGCGCGGCGGTCGCGCCGGCGGACGGCGCGCGCGCGCGCCCACGCACCCAGGTGAGCCGCCTTGCCTCTCCTCCCCTCACCCCCTCCTCTTTTCTCCGCCGAGCCTCGGGTATGGGGAAACAGAGTGATTACGCGTGTCATTTTTAAAGCGGATTATATAGTTTATTTATTCTCGGGCCGGGCGCCACCGAGCGCCCGACTGTCTGGTGATAACAAAATGTACTCGGCCAATTATTTTCATTGCGAGTTACATAAACAATGTGATATTTAGGTATCCTGGTCGGCGCCTTATGACGACTAATTAACAATATGACGGCCGGCCGCGCCTCATGAGCAAATTTCAACACTTTGCTCATGTCGGCCGGCCGATCAAGAGACACATGAACTATGAGCTTACGAAACCGGAAGGACCTCCATTGGCCTACCAGTGCACATGCCGGCGCCTCCAAGGTATTATTCGCGTCGTAAGGGCAGAACGGAGCGGATCCTAGCGTCCTTCCGTTCAGGCGCACCGACCACTGTAGTGACTGGATCACTCTGTTTTCCATTTCCTTTAGCTCGGCCACGTGCCGTACGGCCCGAGCGGCGTAGAGGAAATACAGGCAGTGGGCGAGGTCCCACTTGTCCGCTAGCGGGATAGGCATCTCCCTACAACAGTGCAAATTCGGTCTTACACTACTGTTGTAGGGTTGAGGGCGGTTCTCGGGAGGGAAAGACGGTTCGGCTCGCTTTGCACATTTCTCCAGTAGTGTTCCTCCCCTCCCCTCCCGAAATGTAGTGTCCAGTAGGTTTTCATAATAGGGTTGCCCCCCCCGCTCCCATCCTTCCCTTATTCCACTAGATTCCAAAGGTTTTCAGTCCTACCCTACACTGTTTGTAATTTTTTTCGTGGGCTAACGGTTCCAAGTTGGAAAGCAAAATGGCGCGTGCGGAGGTCGCCCAAACCCCAGGGTTGCCTATCTGCGCGGGGCTCTTCACTGCCGCCGCCCCCTCTCCGACCTACCCTGCAATAAAGATGTTTACACTACCGGTCGGCTTGGGGTGTCCGCCTGAGTGGCAAGAGGGTAAGAAAGATATTCGCGCCTCTCGGTCCTTCTCTTTGACCCGCCGCTATTTATCTTCCCCTCATTTCTTTTTCTTCCCGGCCCTCCCAGAGCGCGGCGTCGCGGACACCCACGTATAATTTCTCTCGATGTGCATGGCGCCACCCGTGGGCGACGATTGGACCGGGCGTCGAGTGCCGAGATTTCTGGACGTTCCCTGTCGGTCCCTCCTCTGTTTGTACTGCTTGGGCAACCGGCCGACGGGGGAGGTGTAAAGCGAGGCAGCCACGCCAGGCCACACCATCCCTCCCGTCCCCATCGGTCACCCCCTAGAATCTCACGGCACCGAGGGCGCCCCAGAGCGTTATGGCATCCAAGCCTATGACGCTCCGCGAGAGAGACTCCAGGAGAGCGTGTACACCGAAACCGAATTACAGAAAACGTCATACTCTCTCCGACAGGCGACGCCCGCGTCTCCACGGCGCCACGGGCCGCGCGCAAGGCAGGGCGAGCTAAGGCACGGCTGTACGGTTTCAGGTGTTCCGCTGAGTACGCATACCCAGCGGCCCAGCCAATGTTATTCCGTCGGCACGCGCCCGCACCCTCACTGCGGCAGCCACACCGGGCGGCGGCCGATGCCGAGGCCGACTTATCGAATCCCCTTACGATTTTACGGGGTAGGCAACCCGCCGCACACCCCCCTCCAGAATTTAACCAGGTTAAGACCGTTTTCGCTCAGTCCTCCTCGTCCGAGAGTACCACCACCTCCGGCTCCATGCCCGCCCCGGCCTCCGCCGCCGGTTGATTGGCGGGGGCTGCCAGGACCTGCTGGGCGGCGTTAAGAGCCGCTTCAAGTTCCGCCTGCGCACCGAGCGCCTGGACGTAATCCAAATAATCACCGAGTCGCTCATACAACAAGGCGTTCTGGTCCGGGGTGTATTGCAGCCAGTCAAAGAAATCCCACAAGGGGTGGGCGCCTGAACCGGGGCCCTCCTCTCGCAGGTGATTCTTTAACAGGCGGTCCCTTGATACTCGGGCGGCCTCCGCAGGAGGCGCCGGGGTGCCGGGTATCCTTAAGTACTCGGCCCCCATCACCTCCCGCATACGGTTGCACAGAGCCAAATTCAGGGCGGAGAACTTGTTCCCCAGCGCCCTCATCCGGTGTCTGAAATACCCGAGCATCTCGTCCAGGTCCGCAGGTACCGGCCCAACCATGTGGAGCCTGGCGTCGTCCCTCAGGAAGCCATCGTCCACGCTATCCACCCGCGGGGCCCCCCTGAGCTTGCTGACCGGGCGTCCGCCGCCCCTCGGCACGACGTCGTGACTGTACAGACACAACCTCTGCCTGGGGCATGAACCCTCGGTCCCGTCCGCCCGGAAGAGCCTATCGCAAGGCGTAATAGCGGCCCGATGTAGACGCAACTTGATGTACTCCTGCTTGGGCCCGAACACCCTCCCGTGACTAGACGTCCTGTCGGTAAGAAACACCGGACTCGGCACAGCCAGACTACTTATCGCCCTACAGGTGGGGCACCCCCAGGAGGTGAGGGACCAAGGCTCCGCGTTTCTCGTCGCCCGCCAACCGCGACCGCAAGGGACACACATCGCAGCATCCTGGCAAGTGCATTGATCCAAGAGGTAAAACCTCAGCTTGCCGTGGCCGGGCCGCCCTGCCTTCCTTTTGGGAAGCGGCCGCCCGTCCTCGTCATAGAGGTCCCCAAGGATACGGCTTTTACAAATGGCACACACGATATCCTTGCCTGCCAGCTGGTGATCATCATTGTCCTCCATCTTTTTTATGGCTTCCCCCACGTCCTCGGCGCGGGCCACGAACTCCCGGTGCCGGTGCATAACCCGGTAATTAACTGGAGTTGGGGCTTGCATTTTACTCGGACTCTACTCTTTCCTAAATCACAATTGATCTAACGAACTAATCTAACCTATCGGTCACACAGGGGTGGCAACTATAGAAAAACGGGGCCTACGGACACATCACTATGTTACGGGGGGGGAGGTTTAAACAAGACAATACAAAACACAAGATCACAAAGTCGAAAACATAACCAAAACAAAGCAGTTTCCCTTCTCTCACAAATTAAGGATTGGAGTAAGCTGCATAAAAAAACAGCTTACCCCGCACCTCCACCAAAATTTAATGTTGTGCGGTTTGTTATCAATTGGTTTCCCGCCTCGACGGGGCGCGGCCGAATACCGCGCTCCGGGCTTGATTCGAATGAGCCGCGCAAGCGCATCTATGCATGCGCGGCGCCGGCCGTGCGGCCCGACCACTGAACGGCGTCGGGCGCCGCCGCGGGGCTTGGCGGGGCCCGCGGCGCGGGGGCGGCCCGCCGAGGCCGCCCCGAGGAGCCCAACCCGGGGCTCCGAACACAAAGGCGAGTACAATAAAAAGCACTATCGCCAACTCAACAACCGTACTAGTCATTGTCCCGGCTTAGAGGCGTGGTTTCGCGGTTAGCTTTCAGCCTGACGGGGGCCCGATCACCCGGGGGGTCACGGGGCCGTAAGGGTTACGGGTTGGCGTTCCACCGCGGCGCTGGCCGGAGCTGGCGCCGGTGTCGGGCGGACTAGGGGCGGTCGGACACCTCCCCTGGCCCGGCCCTGCCTCAGACCAAGACACTGTCCACTACGAATTGAACATTTACATTTCCGTTACGATGATAAAAGTGGGTGTAGCAAGTATGAGATCGACCACAACATTAAACAAGTTTAAGGGACTGCGAAGTGAAGTTATATTTCCGACTTTGATACATTTCGGACGAGTCCATAACACTCACCAGTCACTCGAACAATTCACAACAACTTTGCAAAGCCAGGGAGGTGCGAAAGCGCTGCCGGCTCGGAGACGCGCAGAGTAGCTGCTTGGCGACCGTAGTGGCGGCGGTGGCGGCGGCGGAGAGGCGGACGACGGGAAGGAGGGCCTTCTCGAAGTCCAGGCTCAGGGCGGCGGCGACGGCGGCTGACGGTGGCGTGCACTACTTGATGGCGGCGTCCTCGAAGCACAGAGGTCTGTCGTCGACTCAACTCTGCTGGCGACTGGCTGCCCCTCCGAGCCGGCCGACCGCTTATATTTCGCACCTCCAGAACACTTGTCTATTACCTGGTAATCCGGGCCGGGCGAGCGGCTGAGGGGATGCGTCCGCGATACTCCCACGCAGTGACAGAGACAGGTATACACCCAAAGGGTGGTGGGACAGGTGTCGACGGCCGACAAAGTGCCATCCCTGCGCGGACGCAGCCCCTCTGGCCGGCGGCGGGGCCCGGCGCCCCGCCCGAAGCTTCGAGAACAAAAGTGGCGTGATCCTGGCCCGGCGCAATGCCGTCATCCAGGGCAAAACAAGAAGTTAAGGAATGACTCTCAAACCCGACCGTTGGATTACCTTAACATACTTAATATAAATCTTACAAACTAGCGTGGTCGGCGCCTGAACGTCGGCTAAATGCGCCGGCGTTGAAGAGCGTGTTCTTCCGACCGGCTCCGGCGCCAGAGGGAAGGAATGTATGTGCACTCATTCACTAGTCATATTAAATCGTTTAAACGCGGAGGAGTCAACTATTGGGGGAATTATAGACTACATTCAATGTGGCTTCGCGAACTGCACCCCCGGGGGGCAAAGGGGCCGCGTCTCCCCCCCTCCCCTCTTGCTGACGCGCGGCGCGCTCGCCCGCGCGGCTCGGTTGCGTAAGGCACTCGGACCCGGGTTGCCTACCTTCAGGCGTCTCCCTCGCGGCTCGACCGGGCCCGGCTCGTGGCCGTGCCCGGCCTCGCCGTTGCCCAGCACCAGGCCGATGTCCGAGCACATCTACTCGCCCGTGCGACGGACCGTGTTCGAAAGCAATTAGCTAAACTAGATCATGTCGCCCGCCTTCGATCATTGTTGTGCTGGACCTCTGACCTGCAGCCCCCTCCCCTTTTCCGCGGTGCGGCACCGCGCCGCCCCGCCTGACGGAGTGGCCGAGGACTCGCACGCCCGAGTGCGTCGCCCGTGCCAATGGACCCGGCCGTGATGGCGGGCCGCGTCTTCTAATGCACTCGCTGCGCCCCGGGATTAGCGTGAGTCGGATACTAGCGACGCGAACTGCCGCGCCACCCCTGCCTGAGGCACCGGCGCTAAACGAGCTAAAGATGCAGCTTCTCAGGGCCCGAAGGGCCGAGGCTGATGCACAGCCGTCGTGTCCGGCCTGGAAATGTGTACCGGTCCGTGGGTCGCGCTAGGAGCGCGTTACTGCCGCAACGGGCTGCGCGTTGACGACCACGACGCCCGGGTTACTGAAACCTTTCTAGACCACGGAATATCGCCGTCACTTAACAGAGTAGCATTCGGGCGGCGCCTGCGCGCCCAGGGCAGCTGATCGCCCGGCGCGGCCGACACCTAGGTGCAAGAGGGGCGACGCGGCGGCTCCGCCCGGCCAGCTCCGGGGAGGCCTCCCAGGCCGCCGGAGCACGGCCAGGCAAGGGGGGGGAGAGGGGAAGGGTCGGCCGCTCAGCGCCCGCCTTCGCTCCGCTCCCATAGCCCTGAGAGGTGTCATAAAGACCTTCCCCATTGATCGCGCCGCCAACCTCCGCCCAGGTTGCTACTTGCAAAACGCGATATTCAGATCGTATTCTTGCCGGGACCGCGAGTCGCCGCGCCGAGGACGGCCGCGGCGGCCACGCGCGGCCGCGGTGCTGGTCCTCGGCGACCACCTGCTCATTTCCGGTCCAGGTGTCCCTGCCGTGTCCCGGCGGCGTGCGCGTCGTCCCCCGGGGCCGCCTCGAGCGGAAAAGGCCCCAAACAAACAACAGCGACGGCGGCCCACACCTGACTTATTAGTGATTTGAAGCCTCACGACCGAATCCAGCTAGCACGGCAGTGGCGTAACCAGGGCGAGGCCCCTTTCGAGGGGTGAAAACACGCCGCCGGCGCGGGCCAGCGGCCTCGGTGCCCCGGAGCGCAGCGCACCCCGACGGACCGAGTCCGCCCACGCGCCGACCGCGTCCTCCCCGGCCTTCCCCCTCCCCTCCCCTTTTGATGTCGCGGCGCGTCGCGCTTTTAGACGGAAATTAACTGACTTCGGCAACCAATCGTACGGCGGTTGGGCCCAAATGAAATGACTAAGTTGAATTTGGCACAACATTAGGTATTCATTCCTGGCAAGACATCTATGAACAAAATAAAGATTTGATTTCAAGAAGAATGGTACATAACAAGTGCAGCATTGATGATGAAGAATGTGATACTACTGATACTGAAACTGATTGGCTGAGCGATTAGCGAAGCCCATTACTCCACTGACCGGAAAAGTTTCATTCTGTTTGTTTGTCTGTTTGTTTGTCTGTTTGTTTGTCTGTCTGTCCGCACGATAACTCGAGAAAGAATTGAGAGAGCGACCTGGGATTTTCAGGGTCGTTTTGCATCATAAAAAGACAGATCGAGTTCGAAGATGAGCACTCTAGCTCGAAAATTGACTTTTTAAAAAAATCACAAACCACAGGTTGCAAAATATTTATTTTTTCAAATATTTTTTTATGGGCTTTTAAGGGGTAACTCGTGAAAGTAGAACCCTCTGGGTGAAAATTTTGTCCGTTTTGCTCTATCTCGCACCGTTTGGGTGCTAGGGAGCATTTCTTGGCGAAAATAAGGTGAAAACGACAAAATGGTCTATTAAATCGTAAAATTTAACTCGTCTGGGGTGTCAGCGCCGCAGGCCTAGCTATATGTGCGCCAGGCGCGTCGCAGCG
>NW_026267417.1:246517-250264 GCF_000697945.3 Frankliniella occidentalis | reverse complement strand
AAATCCAATTTTTGAGCTAGAATGCTCATCTTCGAACTCGATCTGTCTTTTTATGACACAAAACGACCCTGAAAATCCCAGGTCGCTCACTCAATTCGTTCTCGAGTTATCGTGCGGACAGACAGACAGACAGACAGACAGACACACTGACTCACAGACAGACAGACAGAAAAAGTTTTTTCCGACCAGACGGAGTAATAGGCTTCGCTAATCGCTCAGCCAATGAGTTTAGTATGGTTGGCTTAAAAATGTTGCATTTGATAAATAGAAGATTGTGTCAAGGTAAAGCAACCAGTGACCACATGATGGGAAATTGTTATGTTTACCTGTTTGGTGACATTAATCAACTTGATCCAGTTGGTGATAAGCCTTTGTACAGTTTTCTTGATGGTAAATTTTTGGGTCAATGTGCTAAAGGCAAAGAAGTCATAGATAGTTTTCAACATTCTTTCCACTTAACTGAGATCAAACGTCAAAGTGACACAAGTTTCCAGAAATTGCTTAATAATGTAAGTGATGGTGAAGTCACTACTGATGATTACAGTGTATTGGAAACAAGATTTTCGTCAAATGTGTCATCTGAAGAAAGGAAGAAGTTTGAGAATGCTGTGCATTTATTTCCAACTAGAGATGAAGTAAAACTGTATAATGAAATTTCTTTGGGACGTCTAAAAGACAGCAATGAAAATCCAGTACCTGTATTAAAAGTTCCTGCAGTCCATAACTGTCCTGCTGCATTAAAAGGAAGTGTTGAAGAAGCCAATGGTTTGGAACCAATACTGTATCTTGCAGAAGGTGCTACAATTATGCTGCGTAGCAATTTGTGGACTAAGAAGGGTCTTGTTAATGGATCTGTTGGGCGTATTGTACATATTATTTTCAATGAAGATTCGAACCCTCATGAAGATTTACCTGTTGTAATTATTTGTCACTTTGACAAGTACAAAGGGCCATATTTGAACAATAGTAGTTATGTGCCTATAACAACTGTGACTAGAAGTTGGACCAATAAATGTGGTACCAATTGCAGCAGAATTCAGTTCCCTTTGTCGTTGGCCTATGCTTGTACAATACACAAAGCTCAAGGACTAAGTTTAGAACTGGTATGTGACAACTAAAGCAAACAAGTTAAGAAGGTACAATTTCGATACTGATGTCCAAATTTAAAAATTTAACTATTTTATTTTGTTACTTTAGGTTTTTATTCAGATTGGGGACCGAGAAATTGGAAATGGTAGCACCTATACAGCTCTTTCAAGAGTGACAAGTTTGAAAGGTATGCTGCTTGTGCCTTTCCAATTGAAAAGGTTGACCGATCTCAATCAAAAATTTTATATGGTGAAAAGGAAAGCATGGCTTCAGAACAGAATTAAGGTTGTTTGGTAAGTTTCGACGTAATGTAACCTTTTGTTGCAATTATTTTTTTCGTCATCATCAATAGCGGTTGAGGTTGTGGTTGAGATGATCCTGCTGAAGAATATAATGTAAATAAATAGGCACTAAAGTTGTGGGAGAGACTGCGTTCAATGAGATATATATTTACCTAGTGATGGTTGTGGTGGCCGGAGTATAAGTCCCTGCTTCAACATTTCTTGGATTTTTCTCTGGGACACCACCATGACCTAGAGGAATTAAGATATTTTATCATTCAATGAAATGCTAAGGCCCATTTATCAACTCAAAGCCCACGATGCGTATGAATGCGAGGTTACTGATGCAAACAGATCTTCATTTACAATCAGAAATTGAATGTGTATTTTGCTCCGACTCTTACCTTTGGTTTATTGATGTTCATGATTCGCGTATGATCAGTTTAATAGAAGAAAAGTTCCTAATTCTACACATAATAGAAGAAAAGTTCCTAATTCTACACAAAAACACAGAAACTTTCCTTCATTCAATGGTTGGCGAATGAAAAGCACCCATTGATATCTCGGTTCTTTGTGTTGTGTTGTACGCTCACTCACTATTAGTCTTCCCAGCGAAAGAATAGTGAAGTGCAGAAGGCGGATTCCGTGGCTCTTTTCCCCTACTACTCAGTTCCCACCAATCAGTCCACAGGAAACTGAGTAGTGGGGGAAGAGAGCCACGGAATCCGCCCGACTATAGTCCGTTCGCTGCGCTGAAGTAGTACTTTTTAGCCCGCTCTTTTGCTTAAAAGCTATATAAGCGGGCTTATGCCATCGCCTCTGTGTTCGTCTGTCTGTCTGTCTGTCCGTTTCCCAAGAAGGACGTGGGCTAGAGGTTTGAAATTTTCAGGGTATTATTGTTGTCACTTTTGGTCAACGAAACGGTTGGTGCAAATCCTGGCAACCACCTCTGAGTGGGTCAAAGGGGGTAACAAAGAAATAGGGGTGGGTCCAAGAAGTGGAAAAAAAATATTTTTTTTATGGTCTCCTAAGGGGTAACTCGTGAAAGTAGAGCCCTTTGGGCGAACATTTCGTCCGTTTGGCTCTATCTCTTACCGTTTACGCGCTAGAGGGAGTTTTACCCACAAAAGTGGCTTAAAAATAAATATATTAATTTTAGAAAACATTTGATGGTCTCCTAAGGGGTAACTTGTGAAAGTAGAGCCTCTTGGGCCAAAGTTTTGTCCTGTTTGTGTTTACTTACAAAAGGGAGTTTTTCTTACCAAACTGGCCAAAACAGAAATATTTTTACTTTTTCAGAAGTACACTTCTGTCTGAGAAGTATGCCGTCGGTTCAAAATTTTCTTCTAAGCAGAAGAGTGGGCTTATTTTATGGTGGGACATCATAAATAAAACGTGTACACTTCCATGCAAAAAAGGGGGGAAAAAAACACCAAAAAAACATTTACTTGTTGTTCGAACAAGTTCGGAGTCATTCAGAGTATGCCTGGAAGTATATTTAACTTCTTCTAGGGCTAGTCTTATGTATCTTTTCATAGATGTGTTATTTGATTCATAAGCTAACATCAATAACTTAGAAGGGATTTGGCATAACTTGCATGTATTCAACAAACTGCGGCAAACACAGCCAAAGATGTCCAGCGTATAAAAAGAATACTTCGTTGGTTGAGTTTTGATTGCGAAGTAGACAGAAAAGGTACCCGGCAAAAAGATGGTCCAAAGCGAGCCGTCACTCCAACGGGCCGAAGGCCCGTTTTCGGATAGAAGATGTATTACACCATGAAAATTCAGAAGGGACGGGCCGAAGGCCCGTCCCAAACGCCGGCGGCAGGCCAAGCTGGGCCCGCTCCCTGCCGAACCGAGTTGCCGGTGGAGCGAAGCGGAGCTGGCAACTTGGTTTGGCGGAAGAGCGGGCCCAGCTTGACTACATTTTATATACTTTGGAAATTGTCGCACAAATATTTTGGGGTGTTTTATTTAAACGATAACTTGGCGTATTATTTTTTTTTTGTAAAATTACCCATTTGTATTTTTTTAAAAATTTATTTTCGAAAAATGTGCTGTTGTAAAACTCGACTTGCGAGCTTCGAGAGGTGGCGGTGGTTTTGTTATATAAGGGTGTCGCTTAACTTCTCTCGTCCCGCTTTCTTGCCGTCGCTGCTGTCAGCTAGCTGTCAGTGTCAGCTGTCATCTCATCATCAGTTTAGTGTATCGTCATTTTGCCGTACATTTTTCGTAAGTTTTTTTAAATCATGCAACCACGTTTTTTGGGACTGTTTATTGCATTAGTATGTTAGGATGCTATTCAAATTTTCAAACTTTAAGTACATTGATGTAAACAGTCAACGCACGTGTACGTGTTGGTTAGGTTTTCTCT
>NW_026267417.1:243797-246467 GCF_000697945.3 Frankliniella occidentalis | reverse complement strand
CATCCTGGAAACTTAGAAAAGCATGTGCGAAGATGTCACAAAGACAGAGTTAATGCTTTGGATGCGCAGATCAGAGATTGGAAGGCCAGTAAGTCCAAGAAGGTGGCACAACGCAGTCAGTTGAAGGTGGTGATGAGCCCTCGTCAATTGAAGTTGATCTGCGTGCGAATGGTGGCAGTCCATGGACGGCCCTTCGAAATGATGAACGATGCTGCCTTTCAAGAACTTGTTCGGCCATATCTTGAGGCATTCCCTGCAAGAGAAAGGTATAGTTTGAATTAATTCATCAAAAATATTTTGGTGAATACTCAGTGCTTTTGTCTTCCCCATTAATCTGACAATGGAAATGTGTACATGGTATGCACTGTTAGTGCATAAATGGGGATGTATACTTTTTTTCAAGAGGTAGGGGTTAAGTGAGAAAAATTGAAATTTTGAAATCTAATGATGCTGAAAACAAAAATATTGAAAAATATTTTTTTCATATTAAAGGGTGTATTCTGATGTAGAATATTGTTCTGATTCGATTGGTGGTATCAAAAGTTGGAAAACATCTTGGGAAATGCCAGTTATTGGCAAAAAACTACATTTAAGTGGGCGTACCAGAATCAAACCTTGCTCGCAGCTTTCCTCGTATTCCTGAGGGCTTAAAGATCCCCCCCCCCTCCCCCAAATTTGAAATGAATAAGTAGACCTCAATTGACAAGTTATAACAGCGATATTTCTATATTACTGATGCAAGGATTCTTTAGATATTTATTGTTGCAAAGAAATAATTCATCACTTTCATAGAATCTATACCAAATTTCAATTTTTCTTACTGTACCCCCTTCTTCCCAATACATACCTAGCATGTATACACATTTTAAATTAGACATGGCATATCTGCACCAATAAAAATACTATGTACACATTTAAATTGTACTTTCCCAGTAAACACATTTTTACCATTATGTGGTATGTGTCAGGTCACTCTCTGCAAGAGTTTGTAATTTAATGTTCTCATTCATAGTGACCTGAATGTTGACTCATAAGGGATGGCTGTCTTACTAGATTCCACCTTCAATGAATAAAGTTTTACCTTCAATTTATTTTTGATAAAGTTGTGCGGTCTGGCATCTTTTCCCTCCTCACTTGTCCTAGGGCACCACCCCTACAATTTCTAAAGCACTTGCACTAAAATTTTTTCTTTTGTTCATTTACAGGTTTGCAATCAATGACGAATCAATTCGAAGAATAGTGCATGAAGAGGCTGCTAGCCTACGCACCTTTATTAAAAATGAAGTGAAGGGCAAAGTATTGTCTTTGAAGGTAGATTCAAGCAAAAAGAATGGTCGGCCCTTTTTTGGAGTGAACATTCAATTTTCAAACAATGGCGAGATTCAACTGCGCACTCTTGCAGTAAGAGAGCTTTATGTGCCACAGAGTGGACAAAACCTGAAGACTGCTATTATGGATATATTAGCCATGTATGGCATAGATGTGTCAAACATGATTTCATTTACCTCAGACAACGGGCAAAACATCTTAAGAGCAGCTGATTTGCTTCGCAATGAGCAGGAAAGACAGGATGTTATTGACGAAGATCAGGAAGAGATGGATATCTTTGTTGAGCAGGAAGGAGGTGTGCACCTTGACAGCGTGAAGTGTGCTGCACACACTCTTCAGTTAGCCATCACCGACGATTCTATCAAGAAAAATAATAAAAATGTATCAGATTTATTTACAAAATGCAGGGCTGTAGTGAAAAGACTGCGAACTGAGAGTTACAGAAAAAAAATTAAAGAGAGTTTTCCTACCAGTTCCAGTACTGGATAATGATACGCGGTGGAATACATCTTACGCCAAGCTGGAGTCTCTCACAAAAGTTAAAGGCTCTGTGGAGGATGACATTGCGGATGAATTTTCTGAAGAAGACTGGGCTGAAGTAGAAAGTATTTTAGAATCTCTAGAGCCTGCCATGGTGGCAACAAAAATTCTACAGGGGGAGCAGCTTACCCTTGGAGACATGTATGGTACATGGCTGGAGTGTAAAATGAAACTTCAGAGGGTAGGCACTCCCCTTGCTGATAGCATAGTTCAAGTAATGAAGAACAGAGAAAGAAGAGAAGTGTATGCCCGCAGCAATAGATTATTGGCTGGTCAGGATAAAGTTCCGCCTCTTTTTGAATATCCTGGGTTCCTTGCAGCAATATTTCTTGATCCAAGGTACTTCACTATCTTGGAAAAAGATGAAATTGTTGCTGCAAAAACATATATTTCACAACTATGGTCCAAAATTGAAAAAAAAACCTAAGCTTGCGCTAACGTGGGAGCAGATGATATAGCTTTAATTTTCAGTTAGTGTGCTTTAAAGTAGGTTACAATGCCATACGTAGGCCTTGCCCAGAGTAGCAGAGCTTAGCAAAACATAGTGGTCAGGGGGACCATAACAAAGCAAAAAGCGGTTCGCTAAAAGGGGACAAAACTAGATTCAATACACGGAAAAAAATAATTTTGTTGTTGCAGCGAAACATTAGCTATGGCAACGATCATTTCCCTGGCAGCGGCTTAGCGAACATTATTGCATGGGCTAGCTAACTCAATAGTTTTGTTAGCTAAACTTCATAGTTTTGGGAACTAACAGTCAGCTAACAGCACGTTTTACTACTGTCCCGAATCTGAAAACGT
>NW_026267417.1:238812-243747 GCF_000697945.3 Frankliniella occidentalis | reverse complement strand
ACCTCCCCTGGCCCGGCCCTGCCTCAGACCAAGACACTGTCCACTACGAATTGAACATTTACATTTCCGTTACGATGATAAAAGTGGGTGTAGCAAGTATGAGATCGACCACAACATTAAACAAGTTTAAGGGACTGCGAAGTGAAGTTATATTTCCGACTTTGGTACATTTCGGACGAGTCCATAACACTCACCGGTCACTCGAACAATTCACAACAACTTTGCAAAGCCAGGGAGGTGCGAAAGCGCTGCCGGCTCGGAGACGCGCAGAGTAGCTGCTTGGCGACCGTAGTGGCGGCGGTGGCGACGGCGGAGAGGCGGACGACGGGAAGGAGGGCCTTCTCGAAGTCCAGGCTCAGGGCGGCGGCGACGGCGGCTGACGGTGGCGTGCACTACTCGATGGCGGCGTCCTCGAAGCACAGAGGTCTGTCGTCGACTGAACTCTGCTGGCGACTGGCTGCCCCTCCGAGCCGGCCGACCGCTTATATTTCGCACCTCCAGAACACTTGTCTATTACCTGGTAATCCGGGCCGGGCGAGCGGCTGAGGGGATGCGTCCGCGATACTCCCACGCAGTGACAGAGACAGGTATACACCCAAAGGGTGGTGGGACAGGTGTCGACGGCCAACAAAGTGCCATCCCTGCGCGGACGCAGCCCCTCTGGCCGGCGGCGGGGCCCGGCGACCCGCCCGAAGCTTCGAGAACAAAAGTGGCGTGATCCTGGCCCGGCGCAATGCCGTCATCCAGGGCAAAACAAGAAGTTAAGGAATGACTCTCAAACCCGACCGTTGGATTACCTTAACATACTTAATATAAATCTTACAAACTAACGTGGTCGGCGCCTGAACGTCGGCTAAATGCGCCGGCGTTGAAGAGCGTGTTCTTCCGACCGGCTCCGGCGCCAGAGGGAAGGAAGGTTGTGCACTCATTCACTAGTCATACAAAGTATTAAATCGTTTAAATGCGGAGGAGTCAACTATTGGGGGAATTATAGACTACATTCAATGTGGCTTCGCGAACTGCACCCCCGGGGGCGTAGGGCCGCGTCTCCCCCCCTCCCCTCTTGCTGACGCGCGGCGCGCTCGCCCGCGCGGCTCGGTTGCGTAAGGCACTCGGACCCGGGTTGCCTACCTTCAGGCGTCTCCCTCGCGGCTCGACCGGGCCCGGCTCGTGGCCGTGCCCGGCCTCGCCGTTGCCCAGCACCAGGCCGATGTCCGAGCACATCTACTCGCCCGTGCGACGGACCGTGTTCGAAAGCAATTAGCTAAACTAGATCATGTCGCCGCCTTCGATCATTGTTGTGCTGGACCTCTGACCCGCAGCCCCCTCCCCTTTTCCGCGGTGCGGCACCGCGCCGCCCCGCCTGACGGAGTGGCCGAGGACTCGCACGCCCGAGTGCGTCGCCCGTGCCAATGGACCCGGCCGTGATGGCGGGCCGCGTCTTCTAGTGCACTCGCTGCGCCCCGGGATTAACGTGAGTCGGATGCTAGCGACTCGAACAGCCGCGCCATCCCTGCCTGAGGCACCGGCGCTAAACGAGCTAAAGATGCAGCTTCTCAGGGCCTGAAGGGCCGAGGCTGATGCACAGCCGTCGTGTCCGGCCTGGAAATGTGTACCGGTCCGTGGGTCGCGCTAGGAGCGCGTTACTGCCGCGACGGGCTGCGCGTTGACGACCACGACGCCCGGGTTACTGAAACCTTTCTAGACCACGGAATATCGCCGCCACTTAACAGAGTAGCATTCGGGCGGCGCACAGTGGGGCCGATTCGTAAAAACCTGGCCAAAACCCCCAGCTCAGAAACGAGTTGCGAAATTGACAAAATCTATAGTGTCCGTTGGGTTTTGAGGGCCGCTGAACTCATTTCTGACCTCCAATTCGGCGTGACAGGTGCGGAACTAGGTTCAAAAAGGGGGGGGGGCAAAATATGCGTCAAATTAAACGAAAAAACGTTTCCGGGGGTTTCCAGAATAGCTAAACTCATTTCTGGCTTCAGATTTAACGGAACAGTGGCGGAACTAGGTTCAAAACCAATGGAGGAGGGGTGACCGAAAATGTATCCAATTGACCAAAAACATTTTTCCATGGGTTCTGAGGAACGTTGAACTCTTTGCTGGCCTCAAAACTGGCGTTTTTACAGTCGCTCTACAATTTTTCCTTGGCACACAAGTCTTTTAAATACAAAATAAAGAAGCCAAGCTGCGCGCGCTCCTTCTGGGGTCACACTGCCGAGCCGCAAGGGCCACATCTTTAAATTGTTGTCAGAGGAAAGATAGCGGGTAGTAGCGGCTAAACTCGTCACAGTCGTGTAGAGGAGGGTCAAATGTATGTTCTGTGTAATGCTCAACCTTGGAATACTCTGGAATCGTTTTATATCTCAAATAATATGCGAGGCGCGTGCTAGGTTAGTCGGCCGCGCAGGCCGCCGGGAAATATAGTTTTATTTCAAGCTCAGGCGTCGTAATTACAATTCCCCACAAGAAAATGACAGAGAAAGAATTGTCCTTTCGAGCGCTCACTTTGATTCTATTAATTTTACTACCGACAGGCTGGTAAAATGGTTAGAAAAGTGATGTTGGTTTCGAAGCTCCGAGCGCGCGCAACTCCCGCCGGGGAACCGGAAGTTTGAGTGCTCATATCTACTTCGCCGGAGGTCGTAAAAATCAGAACACTCCGGTTTTAGGTAGTTTGGACATCCGTTATCAATATTCCATGGTCCGATTTTTCTATAAGCATACTTTATAAAATAGGTTTTGGCCAGGTTTTTACGAATCGGCCCCACTGTGCGGCGCCTGCGCGCCCAGGGCAGCTGATCGCCCGGCGCGGCCGACACCTAGGTGCAAGAGGGGCGACGCGGCGGCTCCGCCCGGCCAGCTCCGGGGAGGCCTCCCAGGCCGCCGGAGCACGGCCAGGCAAGGGGGGGGAGAGGGGAAGGGTCGGCCGCTCAGCGCCCGCCTTCGCTCCGCTCCCATAGCCCTGAGAGGTGTCATAAAGACCCTCTCCATTGATCGCGCCGCCAACCTCCGCCCAGGTTGCTACTTGCAAAACGCGATATTCAGATCGTACTCTTGCCGGGACCGCGAGTCGCCGCGCCGAGGACGGCCGCGACAGCCACGCGCGGCCGCGGTGCTGGTCCTCGGCGACCACCTGCTCATTTCCGGTCCAGGTGTCCCCGCCATGTCCCGGCGGCGTGCGCGTCGTCCCCCAGGGCCGCCTCGAGCGGAAAAGGCCCCAAACAAACAACAGCGACGGCGGCCCACACCTGACTTATTAGTGATTTGAAGCCTCACGACCGAATCCAGCTAGCACGGCAGTGGCGTAACCAGGGCGAGGCCCCTTTCGAGGGGTGAAAACACGCCGCCGGCGCGGGCCAGCGGCCTCGGTGCCCCGGAGCGCAGCGCACCCCGACGGACCGAGTCCGCCCACGCGCCGACCGCGTCCTCCCCGGCCTTCCCCCTCCCCTCCCCTTTTGATGTCGCGGCGTGTCGCGCTTTTAGACGGAAATTAACTGACTTCGGCAACCAACCGTACGGCGGTTGGGCCCAAATGAAACGACTAAGTTGAATTTGGCACAACAGTATGTTTTGACGCGCGACCCGCGGGGTGGACCCGATGAGCACACTTTATATTTTACAAGTAGTGTACATGTCTTGCTAGTGATCCCGCAACCCGTTACGGTGCCAATCTTGTTTTTAGAACCGCGCTGCGACCAAATTTCGGATGTATCAAAAATGATACACTGTGACGTTAGGGGTATGTCTGGACGCGCGACTTGCGTCGTGGGGCTAATGAGCACACTTTATATTTTACAAATGTACATGTCTTGATAGTGATCCCGCAATCCGTGCGGTGCCAACCATGTTTTTAGAACCGCGCTGTGACCAAATTTCGGATGTATCAAAAATGATACGCTGTGACTGACACTCCCGTACAGTTCCTGTAGTGTTCCGGGTGCTCTGGACTAGCTCAATATGCTTCACATGTCATCCACAAGCCTCACCACGTATCAATGTATCATTAGAATCTCATGGAAAAAATGTCAAAAAACGACAAAAAAATGGGCCTCTACGTCACGGACGTTCATTTTTGATACACACAACTTTGCAAGCGTGTCACAATGCGAGTTTTTGAGATATCCTCGATCTGTCTTCGGCGCTGCCTACTTTGGACCTTTGCCAACAAAACATAACCACTACCATGAAAATCCGACCCCCCTACCCACAGCTATAGGCGCTGCAGTTAGGCCCTGCATGGACCTCCTCGCAGGCCTGTTTTTGGCGCGCCACAGCAACTTACCCAAAGCACTTATGGGGTCGTAAGTGGTATGGATAGAGTCGTCTGGACCTCCTCAAACGTATCCATGAGAAAAACGTGATGTACCTCACAAGTAGACGGCGCCAGGCCGTGTTTTAGGAGGTGTATCAAATTTGATTGGCTGAGCGATTAGCGAAGCCTATTACTCCGTCTGGTCGGAAAAAACTTTTTCTGTCTGTCTGTCTGTCTGTCTGTCTGTGTGTCTGTGTGTCTGTCTGTCCGTGTGTCTGTCTGTCCGCACGATAACTCGAGAACGAATTGAGTGAGCGACCTGGGATTTTCAGGGTCGTTTTGTGTCATAAAAAGACAGATCGAGTTCGAAGATGAGCATTCTAGCTCAAAAATTGGATTTTTGAAAAATCAAAAACCACAGGTCCCAAAAATGACTGTTTTTAAAAATATTTTTTTTCTGGTTTCCTAGAGGGTAGCTCATCAAAGTAGAACCCTTTGGGCGAAAATTTTGTCCGTTTTGCTCTAGCTCCAACCATTTAGACGCTAGAGGGTATTTTTTACTACAATAAGCGAGAAAATGTACAACCATGCATGCTTAGTCTAAGTGACGGGGTTGACGGGCCGGAGGCCCGAATCTTTGAGTACATTTTTGCTCTACCCGACTCGGGTGT
>NW_026267417.1:232034-236568 GCF_000697945.3 Frankliniella occidentalis | reverse complement strand
AATTTTGCTGACACTAGGTAGTGCAACAGGTGGGCGGAGACGAACCACTTTTTTGGGACCACCGATCCCCCTATCCCTCCCTCTCTCCCTCTAAAAGCTTAATATGTGGTTAAAAATGCTTAATATTTGCTTAATATTAGTTTAAGTAGGTGTTGTACAAGCAGTGATACTGGAAGTATCATCTGCTAACAAAAATCAAGGAAATCAAGAAAATTCAGTAGATGTGGGAGAGGAGATGGAAGAAGAGGAGGAAGAAGATGAGGTATCAGCTATGCTGCGTGATAGAGACAGAGTACGTTCTCAAAATAATTCTTTATCACCAACAGACATTGCCACACAACTCAACACCTACTTCAGGGATACTCCAAGAATCAAGGATCGAAAAACGTCAATTTTGAAATGGTGGGAAGACAAAAAACATACTAACCCTGAACTCTATGAAGTGGCAAAAGTTGTTCATGCTATACCTGCTACTCAAGTTAGAGTTGAAAGACTTTTCTCTGCCCTACGCTTTGTGATGCACCACTTGCGAGGCAACCTGTCAGCAAGCATGGTAGAAGATTTAGTCTTAATATTAAATAATTCTCGTTTGGTGAAGGAGGATATTTTAGTGCTGATAGGGACAGACTCACATGAAGATGATGATGATGATGATACTGATTTGGAACGGCCTAGCACTGGACTCAGCGACATCTCACTCTCCTCTCTTGCTGGTGATGCGTCATCTTCTCGATCTTCTGCTGAATAATCCTGAAAAAAACATTGTGATTATTTTAATCTCATTGATGTGGGAAAATATTCAGTTCCTTAAAAAATCAAAAGAACTTGTATCATTTTGACATTCCTGTTCAGTAAAACATTGTCCTATTTTAATTTCATTGACTTTGCAAGATATGTTTACTTTCTTCATAATGATTTTTTTAGCATAGTTAAAAAAAAATTGTGAACCAAAATAATTGTTTTTGAAATCAATCACACTGTATATTTGTGTTAATATCACAGACCAGTGGCAGTGCAGGCTTTTACTGTCTGTCCAATAGGTTATGAGCGCCACATATCACCTAAAATAAAATTGTCAAATACAATTGATCTGTGTGGCTGTGCCTGAACCAGTGACAGTGCCAAGCTAAAATAAAGAAATTCTGCTGACAATATTTTGAGGTTATCTTAACTCTCCACAAATTTCTGCCCATGCATCTCAAAGAAAATCAAATGACAGTTATCATTTTTACCTGTAATATCGAAGTAGTCGTAGAGACATTCCTTCCGAAAACAGCACATTTTTGTACAAGTCTCTTCGGTATGATGGACATTAAGAAAATTAGAAGCTTGAGGCCATTCACGACGCGGATGCGACACGATTCGGAGGGAAGGAGGGGGGGAGGGCAGCTCCAGGACACAGGACACACTAGGGTACACCAAGTAGCAGAGAAGAGGACAAGGGAAGGGAGGGGGAGTTGAGGTTGTACAATTCTGAAGTTTGTTGTTAAAATGAAGTTTAGAACGTGGCCGCGGCCCACGCCTACCGCCACCGTGACGATCAAACAAGCCATCGGTAGCGGTAGCGGTCGAGTCACTGGCCGAGGGCCGTCGTGGGGCACTGTGCTGAGCGCGACGGGCTGGGGAAGGCAAACACAGGGGAATTCCCCAGTGAACCGGGTGGCAGCGCCCCCCCCCCCCCCCCCGAGCACACCGGCGAGGCGCTGGCAAGCAAAAACGGGGTGCCCTCAGCTCGGCGGCGCCCCTGCTGTGCTGCCCTCTTCCCCAAGCCGAGTACATCGACGAGGACCCATTGACACAGACCACCAGGGGGAAGGGGAAAGGGGGGGGGGTGAGGCTGCCGTCGATCCCCAGGTGGGGCACTCGACGGGATCGCCCCAGACAAAGGGAAAACCGGGCATCTGGCGGGCAACTATCGGGCACCTACCGGGCACCTACCGGGCAACTACCGGGCAACTACCGGGCAACTTTCGGGCAACTTTCAGGCAACTACCGGGCAACATCCTGGCAACTACCAGGCAACTACCGAGCAACCAGCGGGCAACCACCAGGCAACCACTAAGTAAGCCTCGCCTGGTGATACAAGCGTGTTGCCCGGTGGCAGACACTTCACGGCTCATAACTAGGGCCGGCACCCCACGGCGTGGGCAACTGTCGAGCAAGGGAGGACGGTCCCTGTCTTAATCGTAGAGGTCATACAAACCTGAAGTGTGACGGCAGGGGCTAGCCGCGGGGCCACGCGGGGCTACCTTTGCCTGCCCCCGCCCCCTTTCCACGGCTCATGCACATGCCCAACCCCCGCCCCAGTAGCACCCCAGTGAACACCATGTCTGAACCGCCAGCTGGTCCACACAGAGTAGCAGATCGTCGAGGGTACGCCGACCCCCGCCGCGGTTGCCTCAGCAGCAGGGGCGACGTAGGCGTAGGCCGCCCGCCCAACAGAGCGGCGAGCCGGTGGCCTCTCCGGTTTCTACAAGGCTGTTCAGATCACGCTGACGGTTACCCGACGGTTGCCCTCACACGCCGTGTGGTGCCGACCCAACCAGCCAAACAGCCCCCGGGCACCACGCTAGTATCATCAGCCGAGGCTTGCTTAGTGGTTGCCTGGTGGATGCCCGGTGGTTGCCCGGTGGTTGCTCGGTAGTTGCCCCGAATGTTGCCCGGATGTTGCCCAGGTGTTGCCCGGAAGTTGCCCGGAAGTTGCCCGGAGTTGCCCGGAGTTGCCCGGTAGTTGCCCGGCAGTTGCCCGGTAGGTGCCCGATAGTTGCCCGCCAGATGCCCGGTTTTTCCTTTGTCTGGGGCGATCCCGTCGAGTGCCCCACCCAGCCATCGCGCCACTGCTGCCAAAGTCAAAGTCCCTTCTCAAATCAGAACACAAAGATCAAAGCACGGTATAAGCACACGCGGAGTCGCTCTCCACAGCAGCATCTCATCTGCTGGTATGGTTCCTGGCTGTGCCACTTAATGACAAGCCTGACAGAAAGGCCGCGGTGCTGTCTGCACTCTGTAGCGCGCGTGCGTGGCCAGGTGACGCTGGGCAAGGAAACATGTCTTTGTCTCGTTTGGTTTTGCTCGCTTTTTGCGCGATGATTTTTTTTTTGGAACAGGACTTTTCCCTCGCCTATTTTGGTACAAATTGGAACAAGTTACTTTCTCTGAACGCATCCTTGTTCCATACCCGTAACGTTACGTTCCCTCTTTTTTCAAACGGTTACAGGATATAACGTTACAGCATGTAACAAAATAACTTTTACCATTTCGTTTTGTTACTTTCTATAACGTTACACCTTCCATTTCTGGAATGTTCGTTACCCGAAACGTTCTTTTTGTAACAGTTTTATTTTGTTACAAAATTGTAACAAACCAATTTAAAACCTGTTCTGTTACTGGTTACGGTACCGTAACAACAGAATTTCAAAAGTGATGTTTCGACTTTGTATTTTGTAACGTAACATAAAAGTGGTATGTTACTGGTCCCTGACCGCCGGTCGGGCCAAAATCTTTGACTGCAAGGTACGGGCACTTCCCGACATCGCAGGACGTTCGCGTTTGCACAGAAATTCACAATTTTTTTTGTTCTTTCAAATTTTATACCGTTCCACAAAATCCATGAGATTGACTCCGATGTTGGACCAGCCAAACAGCTCGGCTAGCAGCCGACGGCAGAGTAAATTTCAGTTTTTTCGATTGTGGACATGTTGCAGGTGGGGCGGGCTGGCACGGGTGACGGGTTCTTGTTTCTGGGCTTGTTACCAACCCTAGTAACACAAGATTGTCGCACACAGTGTGATTTTTATATATCGTCCAATTCTTGTGACGATATCAAAAATCCAAAAGTGACGGCTTTTCCATAGTCAGACGATTGTCACTGGTCTATCAAATGTAAACCATCTACCGTTCTGGTGTATTGTTATCGTTTCCTGATCGAATCCACGACAGTGGTTTTCCGCTTTTATCATGATAGCTGGCTGATAAAGATTTTCGTTTCGAGGAAAAAAGATAGTATACCGATAGAATCATTTTTCTCATTTCGTATATCGCACCAAAAGTTCTTATCTTATTTCTACTGTTGTCCGACAGTCGTACGACAGTTCTGTGCAGTATGCGAAACAAAAATGTCAAAAATGTGAACCAAAATTTTGTAGGGCCTAAGTGCGCTGTGGCGGACGTCCGTCGATCTGTAGGGCGAACGACATGTCGTTCGGCGACACACCGTTGGAAAGAGCACATCCTAGGGAACACTTGTGGTAAATATCGCTTACCTGGCTCCACGCGTCGCCGCCTGAGCGCCGCCACGCATTTTTGAACCCCCAATCGGGCCGAAATCTTTGACCGCGAGGTGCGAGCACTTCCCGACATCGCAGGACGTTCGCGTTTGCACCAAAATTCGTCATTTTTTATGCTCTTTCAAATTTCATGCCGTTCCATTTTTTTTGTGGCCCAGGCTACTGGTCATTCCATTGGTGGAGTGAGGGAGAGGAGGGGAAGGCGGGAAGCGTAAAGAAGTGCGAGAGAGACAGGCAAGGGCAGGGGG
>NW_026267417.1:230654-231984 GCF_000697945.3 Frankliniella occidentalis | reverse complement strand
AGATGCACCTCAAATATAAACGGCGGGTGGCATCCGGACGATCGCGGCTCCGATTCAAATGGTAGTAGTAGCCGTCGTTAAAGTGAAAATAGCGGGTCTGGCGGCGTATTCCTTTCTCAACGCGAAGCAATCCCGCCATAATTCACCGGGAGACAAGGCAGGGAACCACGACAGAACCGGAATGAGAGTGACGCGAGGACGTACCTCCCGTACCTCTCGCACCCGCGCTCCGGGTATCGGAGAGGGGTGGGGGGCGAGTGATGTCATGGGCTGGTCATTCCATTGGTGGAGTGAGGGAGAGGAGGGGAAGGCGGGAAGCGTGACGTAGTGCGAGAGACAGGCAAGGCCAGGGGGAGGGGAGGGGAAGTGAAGCTAGTGGTGATCTGGTGGTGATGCGCGCCGAAGCCACCTGACCAGGTGTTTCCGACCGGAGCGACCGAGTTTGCTGCCGTAGGTTGCGGTGTTTTCGAACGTCACCCCAATACGTAAAGGGCTGCCGACTGGCGTCGCCGTTCAGATCCATGCGTTCTCCGCTAGCAAGCAGATCGGCGAGTATTACGAATGTCAGATTCACGTCGTTTTCCTTTTTATTTTAACTTTTTCTCGCGTCGTGTGTCAATCCGGAAACTCTGCAAACTCAGGTGGGAGACAGTCTCACACCAAATGGTGTGAGGCAAAATTCCTCACACCAAACGGTGTGAGGCAAACATACCTTACACCAAATGGTGTGAGACTCGTTGTGCCTCACAGCAAATGGAGTAATACTTTCTCATACCAAATGGTGTGAGGCACAGAGGGTCTCACACCATTTGGTGTGAGACACAACCAGTCTCACACCATTTGGTGTGAGACACAACCAGTCTCACACCATTTGGTGTGAGACACAACCAGTCTCACACCATTTAGTGGAAGGTATGTTTGCCTCACACCGTTTGGTGTGAGGTATTTTGCCTCACATCATTTGGTGTGAGACTGTCTCACACCCGAGTTTCCAGAGAAACCCTTCATCAAAGTTGCCTTTTCGTCCAATCTACCCATGTTTGTTTTGTTCCAGTGAATCCTGACTTCTGTTCAACCGAACAACAGCGCAATGGACAAGGAGAACGTCGACCCTGGTAAGTAGACGACTTTTCAGGAACTCATTTATCAAGCCATTGTTATTCTGTCAATTTATTGTTTTCTTTGTTTTAGACCTCCTCCGTTCCCGGCTCGCTCGGCTCCATCGGTACACCGGTGGTGGAGCCTGGGCGGGCTGGCCCGATGCTGCACTCCGCCGACAGCAGGAGCAGGCCCCAGCGGAGGAGAGGGTCGACGGGGCCCTCGGCCCACC
>NW_026267417.1:228066-229822 GCF_000697945.3 Frankliniella occidentalis | reverse complement strand
CCCCCAACCCCCACGTCAACTTCTAACTCGATCTTGACCTTTCCCGCTTCCCCATGGCACAGCACGTAACGTCCGACTTGTTCTCCCCCGGCCGAAATAGGTCGCTACCTAATGGGCCTTGTGACAAACGGGCAAACAGCCCGCGCTGCTGAGCGTGTCTCTCTCTCTCTCTCTCTCTCTCTCAGTCAATATCGTTCAGCCTTGGGCCTTGGGTTCAGCTGCAGCTATCTTTCTGCTGCTCGTCCAGACTCTGACGAACTGCAAAATTATAGTGAGCGCAAAAGTGGTAGGTAAGTTGATTTTGCAGGGATTACTCGTTCACTTCGCGACTGTTAGATGTTTTGCTTCTTTCGGCCATCCGCTGTGAAGTTCGTTTTACACTGACCATTGGTCGCTTTGGGTATGACCATGCGAGTCAAATGCGGCGCGTCCGATGATCAGTGCGCGGCTGTTCGGTCGTTTCTTTGGTGGCGTAAATAAAGCATTCCCGTAAAGCTGAAATGCAGATCAATACGGGGAACAAGAAAACGGAAGTTACCACGTCAAAGCATTCTAGTGATTTCTGTTGTCTACTCCCCCGCATTCTTTAACATTTCAGCTTTACCGGAATGCTTTCTTGAGCATTTCTTTTTAAATTTCTAGATCATTGACAGAAGCGATTATGCTCCGGCAGTGGCAGCTGGCTCGGCAGGCGACGGCGGTGCCCAGGCTCAGCCTGCAGCTGCGGCGGCGGCCGCACCCGCACAATCTCAAGGAGGCCCTCAACAAGCACCACCCCAGCAGCAGCAGCCCGTGGGCCCGCAAGGTAAGCACTTTTAGTGTGCGGACACTGATGCTGATGAAGGCGCGAGTCGTCATTGATGTCACTAGCCAGTGATGTAGTTGGTTCACTGTAGACACTCCGGCAGGCCAGTCCCCATTGTAAGTGCGATGGAGCCTTATTGTACTCTCAATGGGGACTGGCCTGCCGAGGTGTCCACAATTAGTGAACCAACTTTACCACCCTTTAACACCTGTCTCTTTATCCACAGGGTACAGGCGGCAGCAGCAGCATGCAGGTGGACTGACTGGCGGGCCGAGGCTTCACTTACTTCCATGGTGCAAATGGGGCCAAGACCGTCGTGGCAATCTCCGGCTTCACCTACTTCCATGATGCAGACATGGCCAGGACCGGCGTGGCAGTCTCAAGCACCCCACTTGATGCAGGCGGGACCGTCGTGGCAGGCTCAGGCTGCCCAAGCACCTGTGATGATGCAACCTTCACCAGCAGGACCTTCGTGGCAGACGCAAGCACCCCACATGATGCAGGCGGTCTCCCTCAAATCAAGGTCTGTCATCTAAAGAAGCCTGGCATTTCCAGTCAAGTGATTCAACTGTTAAAGGCAAAAGTGTGAGGTGGGTTAATGTTCAGGATAAATGTGCTATATGCAATACCTTTTCTATGGACCTTAAGATGTTTACCAACTTCTTTCACCATCCGTACTCTGCGGACTGTGTGCGGACTGCGGAGGGTCGCAGCTGAGCACCATTCTCGCGTTTGGTGTCCCCACTGCTCTGTTGTGTTTATTTTTAGGGCTGCTCCTAGTCCTTAAATGTAAAATAGAAGAACTTATTCGTACATTGTTTTGATGCGCTTTATTGGCTGAGCGATTAGCGAAGACTAATACTCCACTGATGATCAAAAAGTTTCGCGTCTGTTTGTCTGTCTGTCTGTCTGTACGCACGATAACTCGAGAACAAATTGAGTTAGCGACCT
>NW_026267417.1:225978-227116 GCF_000697945.3 Frankliniella occidentalis | reverse complement strand
ATACGTTGTGGAGGTTACAACAATGCTAAGCGGAGGTGGCTGCGATGTCGGGAACCATGCGCAAGAACGAATTTTATGTCTTTGTCACTTTCGCGCCAATTTTCCCTCAAGGTGGTTTTTCGCGTGCCCCGCCGCGGCCGCGCGGCCTAGGCCGGGGACCCACCGTGCACGGACACCGTAGGGTAGGTACTTGAAGTTTGTCATGTCGCCGGTACCGCGCGGCATTACGTTACGGTGGGCGTAACGCTTAAGTGAAAACCAGTACTTTCGCTGCAGCGGTGCACATATTCAGCGAATGGTGACCGGGTTTGCGCGAGAACGTAGCAAATATTCAGTGTTATGGATGGCCCAACGCTTATCTATAACATTTACCGGCATCATAGGCAAAAGTAAAAAAAAAACGTTTTGCGGCAATTCCGCCTGTCAACTAGGCAACGTGCCGTCTGCATGTGTGTACAGATGTTGCCTAGGCCGCGCGGCCGCGGCGGTGCACGCGAAAAACCACCGTGAGGGAAAATTGGCGCGAAAGTGACAAAGACATAAAATCCGTTCTTGCGCATGGTTCCCGACATCGCAGCCACCTCCGCTTAGCATTGTTGTAACCTCCACGACGTATACTTTCATTTTACCTGCGTTCTGGACAGATCGGTGTTCTCGACACCGAAAATGGAACGACCTACCGGAGGTCCGTCTCTTTGTGTACATTTTTGCACTACCCGACTCGGGTGTCAGCGCCGCAGGCCTTGGTAGATGTATGCCAGGCGCGTTGCAGCGCAACAGTATTTCGTGAGATATCGCGAATCCTGTTACGCGAGACGTGGTCTGGCGTACATCTACCTTGTTTACGGTTTACTTGTTGGCTGAGCGATTAGCGAAGCCTATTACTCCGTCAGGTCGGAAAAAAACTTTTTCTGTCTGTCCGTCTGTCTGTCTGTGTGTCTGTCTGTGTGTCTGTGTGTGTGTCTGTCCGCACGATAACTCGAGAACGAATTGAGCGAGCGACTTGGGATTTTCAGGGTCGCTTTGTGTAATACTAGCTATATGTACGCCAGACCACGTCTCGCGTAACAGGCTTCGCGATATCTCACGAAACACTGTTACGCTGCGACGCGCCTGGCGCACACATAGCTAGGCCTGC
>NW_026267417.1:223859-225848 GCF_000697945.3 Frankliniella occidentalis | reverse complement strand
GCTTTATCTTGTACCGTTTCGACGCTATGGCGCATTTCTTGACAAAAATAAGGTGAAAATGATCAAATGGTCGATTAAATCGTTAGAAAGACTTCATTTCGAAAAATTGTATATACACTCCTATTACCCCGTCTCGGGTGTCAGCGCCGCAGGCCTAGCTATGTGTGCGCCAGGCGAGTCGCAGCGTAATAGTGTTTCGTGAGATATCGCGAAGCCTGTTACGCGAGACGTGGTCTGGCGTACATATAGCTAGTGTAAAAATTAACGTTTTAGTGATACAAGATAATCTAGGGACCCTTGAGCCTAAAGGAGAGTGTGGTTCGACGTCAACTGTGTGGTTTTAGTATTACTTCCTGCACAATGTTTCCTCGAGGACGAATTGAGCGAGCGACTTGGGATTTTCAGGGTCGCTTTGTGTAAAACTAGCTATACGTACGCCAGACCACGTCTCGCGTAACAGGCTTCGCGATATCTCACGAAACACTGTTACGCTGCGACGCGCCTGGCGCACACATAGCTAGGCCTGCGGCGCTGATCCCCGAGACGAGTTAGTGGGAGTGTATTCAGGAACAGAGCCTTCCGGCTTCAAAATTTGACATTCTCACAGAATTTGTCGGGGAATTTTTACTCTAAAATTAGGGAAATTAAACTTCTACTGTGCGATTAAAAGATCGAATTTTGATAGACTGTTATTGGCTGAGCGATTAGCGAAGCCTATTACTCCAGTGATGATCAAAAAGTTTCGCGTCTGTTTGTGTGTGTGTGTGTGTTTGTCTGTTTGTCTGTCCGCACGATAACTCGAGAACGAATTGAGCTAGCGACCTGGGATTTTCAGGGTCGTTTTGTATCATAAAAAGACAGATCGAGTTCGAAGAGGAGCATTCTAGCTCAAAAATTGGATTTTTAAAAATTCTAAAACCTCAGGTCCCCAAAATGGAGTTTTTTAAAAATATTTTTTTACTCTTTCCTAAGGGGTAACTCATCAGAGTATAGCCCTTAGGGCGAAAATTTCATCTATTTGGCTCTATCTTCAACCGTTTAAGCACCAGAGGGATTTTTCTACACAAATGACCGTAAAACATTTCTATGTTTTTCCTCAGATATTTGATGGTCTCCGGTAGGGTAACTCGTTAAAATAAAACCCCGAGGAACAAAATTTGTGACTTTTGGGGCTGAATGCCTACTTACGACTTTTCCTCGACTCGGGTGTCAGCGCCGCAGGCCTAGGTAGATGTATGCCAGGCGTGTCGCAGCGTAACTGTGTTTCGTGAGATATCGCGAAGCCTGTTACGCGAGACGTGGTCTGGCGTACATCTACCTAGTTCTTATAAAAAGGGTTTTTCGTTTATAACGCTGTCGTTCGTAGTTTTTTTAAAATAAAATATCTTCCAAACTCTGGTCGACCCTCGTATTTCACAGGTCTGCCCCCTTAAGGGTCCCTAGATTACCTAGTATCTCTAAAACGTTGATTTTTACATAACAATCTGTCAAAACTTTTATTGAAAACCGTTACCGAACAGCGGCAGTTTTATGTCCCTAACTTTAAGAGTAAAAAGACCCCGACAAATGGGTTGAGTACGTCAAATTTTGGGCCCGGAAGCCCCTTTCCTCTAAACACTCTCCTTAGCTCGTCTCGGGTGTCAGCGCCGCAGGCCTAGCTATACGTGCGCCAGGCGCGTCGCAGCGTAACAGTGATTCGTGAGATATCGCGAAGCCTGTTACGCGAGACGTGGTCTGGCGTACATATAGCTAGTATTTGAAATGAGAAAATTTGTTTGCAAGTCTTAAACGATTTATTGGCTGAGCGATTAGCGAAGCCCATAACTCCACTGACCGGAAAAGTTTCATTCTGTTTGTCTGTCTGTTTGTTTGTCTGTCTGTCTGTCCGCACGATAACCCGAGAAAGAATTGAGATAGCGACCTGGGATTTTCAGGGTCGTTTTGTATCATAAAAAGACAGATCGAGTTCGAAAATGAGCATTCTAGCTC
>NW_026267417.1:213398-223809 GCF_000697945.3 Frankliniella occidentalis | reverse complement strand
TATTAAATCGTAAAATTTAACTCGTCTGGGGTGTCAGCGCCGCAGGCCTAGCTATATGTGCGCCAGGCGCGTCGCAGCGTCACAGTGTTTCGTGATATATCGCGAAGCCTGTTACGCGAGACGTGGTCTGGCGTACATATAGCTAGTATTTTGCGACCTGTGGTTTTTGATTCTTTTAAAAGTCAATTTTTGAGCTACAATGCTCATCTTTGAACTCGATCTGTCTTTTAATGGTACAAAACGACCCTGAAAATCCCAGGTCGCTATCTCAATCCTTTCTCGAGTTATCGTGCGGACAGACGGACAAACAGACAATCAAATAGAATGAAACTTTTCCGGTCAGTGGAGTTATGGGCTTCGCTAATCGCTCAGCCAATAATGCATTATGTGTCCCTCTTGAACATGGCTGGGATGTCATTGCTGGGGAATAACATCCAACCAGTCACTGGAAGTATTGGCTTCTGGGGAACCTGCACACAAATGAATCACAGGGAAATAATTGTAAATGTAGCAGAGAAAATACTGGAAAGAAACAAACCGAAACGTACGATGACATTAGCAGCACTTAGTAACTTCTGGCGCTTTAACTCCAGCCACTTTCCGTTCTCAGATCCTGGATCTAGTATATGGCATGGTTTTTTGTTTGCAGATCTTTTCAAAAATCTACAAAAACAATTATCTCAGTAGAAAAACTTGGTAACGAATTAACTAGGTAGATGTACGCCAGACCACGTCTCGCGTAACAGGCTTCGCGATATATCACGAAACACTGCTACGCTGCGACGCGCGTGGCATATATCTACCTAGGCCTGCGGCGCTGACACCCGAGTCGGAAAGCGCAAAAATGTACACAAAGATACGGGCTTTCGGCCCGTCAACTTCCCGCCATTTCGACTAAGAATGCAGGGTTCTACATTGTTTCGCTTATTTTCGTCAAAAACTCCCTGTGGCGCCTAATAAATGGTTAAAGTTAGAGCCAAACGGACGAAATTTACACCCTAAGGGCTCTACTTTGATGAGGTACCCCTTATGAAACTGTAAAAGAAATATTTTTAAAAAACGTAAGTTTTAGGACCTGTTGTTTTTGATTTTTAAAAAATCCAATTTTTGAGCTAGAATGCTTATCTTCGAACTCGATTTGTCTTTTTATGATACTAAATGACCCTGAAAATCCCAGGTCGCTAGCTCAATTCGTTCTCGAGTTATCGTGAGTACAGATAAACAGACACACACACACACACACACAGACAGACGCGAAACTTTTTGATCATCACTGGAGTAATAGGCTTCGCTATCGCTCAGCCAATTAGATATGTCTGAATAAAACAAAAGATCAAACCTTTCAATAGGGTACTGGTCTAGAGCGCTGAGCGGAAGTCGAAGAACAAAAACGGAAGGTGGAAAAAGGCGACGCACCGTCCCCCTCTCCTCCACAGAGGGCTGAGTGGGGGAGCGCCCGGGGAGAAGTGGAGGGCAGGCGGGGAGGAGTGCGGGCGCCTTTCCATTTTCCGTTTTTGTTCTTCTACTTCCGCTCAGCGCTCTAGACCAATACCCTATTTGTTCACGATTCTTTCCGCCAACAGCCAAGCCTCTGCACCTCAGCCACTGTTTAAGCTGATCCATGGACCATTTATGGGGATTGATAGTGCTCAAAATAGCTCCCGGAGCGACATCCGTCTCCAACAGCAAGAGCGGACCTAAAACATCCATGGGTTTTAAAGCCCCCCGGAAGAAGGAAGCGGTTAGGGTCGGTGCCACGATGTAGTTAATACGGTGTAGGCTCTCCCGGCCGGTAGCGGGCTAAAAGACGGCCGCGGAAAGACGGCACATTCGTAGTTCCAGAAGAGCCGCCAGTGGCGCTGGCGTCGACCGATACCGGGCGAGGGGTGGCGGGAGGGTACGGGAGCGGTGCCCCGCTCGTCTCGTCCCTTCTCCCCTCGCCCGGCATCGGTCGACGCCAGCGCCACTGGCGGCTCTTCTGGAACTACGAATGTGCCGTCTTTCCGCGGCCCGCTCGGATAGCTCAGTGCCGACACCGTATTAACTACATCGTGGTCGGTGCTTTAAGTGATTTCAGTCGCAAAGTGTACGTTTCAGTGTTAATTAACGATCCACAATGAGATATTTACCTCTGAAGACTTGGTTTATGCACCGAGACCGAAGTGTCATACACTTTCGACGACGAACAACGCAAGTCACTGATGATATGACAAAGGAGCATAAGGCCACTTTGGCTAATTTTTCAAGAGAGCCAAAAGTGTTTCTAATTCTAGTCTGGCTGCTACAGTTTTAAAGCTAGATAACTTTTTCCTTCACAGAATGTTTTGTTTTAGTATGCTTTACATCTCTGCGAAACATATGTAGCTTTATCTCAATTAGAACAGATTTTAGTGTGACTTATGTGTTTTGACACCCCCTTGTGGATCTGACAAAGGAACGTTAGTCCACCAGTGGGATTTGACAGAGGAACATAAGTCCAGGTGTAGTTTCTCAAAGGAACATAAGTCCAACAACAAGATTTCACAAAGGAACATAAGTCCAACAACAAGATTTGACTAAGGAACATAAGTCCAGGTGTAGCTTCACAAAGGAACGTAAGTCCACCAACAAGATTTGACAGGGGAACATAAGTCCGCACTATAATTTAAGAAGGAATTGGGACAGCGATCTGGGAATTTCAGGGCCGTTTTGTATCATAAAAAAACAGATCGAGTTCGACGATGAACATTCTCGCTCAATAATTGACTTTTTAAAAAAAATCAAAAACTACAGGTCACATTTTTTTTAAATATTTTTACGGGTGCCTATGGGGCAACTCGTCAAAATAGAGTTCTCTGGGTGAAAGTTTCGTCCTTTGTGGTCTATCTCCTACCGTTTGGGTGCTGGCCAATCGAACCAAACATATCGATAAAATGCATATCGATATTGAAAAACTATCGATATTGACAAATATCGATACTTTTCCCCTATCCTTTTCTTAAGAACCAGCTGGCTATCGATACTAAATTATCGATATATTGGGTTAGAGGTATCGATAGTGGAAAATATCGATACTGTATCGGCCATCTCTAAGAGGGCATTTCTTGACCAAAATGACTTGGACTTATGTTCCTCTGTCAAATCTTGTTGGTGGACTTATGTTCCTTTGTGAAGCTACACCTGGACTTATGTTTCTTTGTCAAGCTCCTTTGTCATATCATCAGTGAATTGCAACCACCAGTGGCGACCGGCAAAACAAACACGGCGCGCGAGCAGCAGACGACCCCGGGCCCCGGGCCAGACCACTCATAATCGAATATACGCCTAAATACGGAATCAAGTGACAAAAAGTGCCATGTATTCGGATTCAGCGTGATAAAATCTAGTTGCAAGTGTTCTTCGTTTTTCGGAATTTCATCCAATTTGAAGGGAAATCTAAAAATATAGCCAGCCGAGGTGGAGTGGGAGTGGTGGGGGGTGCGGCGTTGCCGGATCGTGCGCTCCAACTTGCTCAGAAGGTCCCGAACGCACGCGTCGCAGCGCAGGCAGCTGGCCCGACAGCGCGGTGTTCGCGGCGGTCCAGCCGGAGCTGCGTGGGTCGGATCGGAAAAACGTGAACACGGTCTGAAAGCTTGAACTTTGCTCTACAATCGGCTGGCTCACACCACTTGACTATCTTAAACGGTTTAAGAGCTACAGCCAAGAATATCTACGCTCGCTCCCCGGCACGTCGGCCGGTACGGTCGGAGACCAGGGACAGCGCAGCCGGCCCGACCGCGCGGTGTTCGCGGCGGTCCAGCCGGAGCTGCGTGGGTCGGATCGGAAAAACGTGAACGCGGTCTGAAAGCTTGAACTTTACTCTACAATCGGCTCGCTTACACCACCTGACTATCTTCAACGGTTTCAGAGCTACAGCCAAGATTAGCGGCGCGCGCGCCACACATCTCTCTTTCTCAGGCCGCTGTTCGGAAAGTATTAGTCGTATCGAAAAAATATTGATACCGTTGGAAAGCTTGAACTTTTCACTTTAAGTACCCGGTGTCTCCCCTCTTGTGCAATGAACGGCCCAGGAGCGCCGCCGCGTTAAAGCGCTCGCGGCGCGCTCCACCCGTAGGCGCCCAGCGCAGCGCCGCCCGAGGCTCTCGCCAATGCGACTGCAGCGCTGCGCACGGCGGAGATTGTCCCTGGACGCGGCCGGGGAACCGCCGCGCGACCACAGCCGGTCCTCCATATATTCTTACTCCGTGCTGTGCGGGCGGGCGCGGCGACGGAACGAGCCGTGCGCGTGGATACTCCCGACGCTCACAGAAGGGCAACATTTGTGCGGCTAGCCGCGGCGACGGAACGCACGAGAGCAGGGAGATTCCGATACCCCGCGCCGAGGAGCCTTTCGTTTTCCCGAGGCGAGGGATTCTCACACTAAATCTGAAAGGACTTTTCTTGTGCATAGAATGATGCGTTTTAGTGCACATCTAAACAAGATGCAAATTTGATTCGGGCAAGTGACAAATTTGTATCTATTTTGATGGACGGAAAAATATTGTCCACCAGTAAGATGATGATTCGTCTTTTGCTAGATTCAAATCTGCATCTCGTTGAAATGTGCACAAAAACGCGACTTTCTATGGACAAGCAAAGTCATTTCAGATTTAGAGTGTAGTCTCGTTAGTCACAGAACAATTTTCGTCGGATTGGCCTGTGCTGCTATCGGCTGCTAGGATAGGGAGCAAGTCACACCAAGTCTCCCCACACGGACGATACGATACTTAGGTGACATGTGTATAACTAGAGTGATCAGTTGTGCGGCCGGCTCCCCGCCCCGGGCCCCACCTCTCCCGGTTCCCGGGTCACTAGAGGCACGGTACAGGTACTCAGTTAAGAAACACAAAAATGTAGAAACTACTGATTTAATGCAATAACGTCAGTTGCACAATGCAATAATATCGGGATGGTAAGTGCTGGGCCCGCCAATTCCTGCCCTTGAACTTGATGCAAATAACGAGATCCTGCGAAAACGGAATCACAAATGAACATTAGGCTACTGACATTTAAAATTTATTATAATAGTAGTAAGTGTGTCACTTTGTCGCGGTCGGCCATCTTGTGGCACTATGCCGCGGTCGCCATCTTGGGGGGCTCTAACTTAACCTAACCTAATTTTGAGGTGTCTTGGGGGTTCCTAACCCCGTACCTAATTTTAGGGGGTATCTTGGAGAGGCCTAACCCCGTACCTATTTTTTTTAACGGTGTCTTGGAGGGCTCTAACATAACCTAACGGTTAGGTTAGGTCCTAACCTATTTTTAACGGTGTCTTGGAGGGGCTTAACTCGTACCTAGATTTAGGGGTGCTAACCCACCCCTAAAAATATCGAGGATCGACGAAGGGGTGCAAACCCACCCCTAAAAAATCGAGGATTGAACGAGGGTTGCTAACCCACCCCTAAAAAATATCGAGGATCGATGGAAGGGCGTAATTCAAGGGTGGCAACATAACCTAAGCGTGACACGTCACAACACGTCACGGCGCGTATGGGTGATACAAAACCGTGATGCGACACACACATAAGCAAGATGTCAGGATGGCCGAGTGGTTAAGGCGCCTGCCTCAAGTGCACGTCCCACTTGTAGGGGACGAGGGTTCGAATCCCTCTCCTGGCATTTTTGAATTCCGCGCGCGTGAGTATGAGAACGTTTGTGGAGAGCCGCGAGCGAAGCGGCAATCGGCATGGCAACGCTGTAGCGCGCCAGACGACGCGTCCTTTTCCGCCGCGAGACTCTACCCCCACCACGGCGCGCTCGCCCCTCCACCGCTCCCCGCGCTCGGCGGCAGCGCGTCGCGCCCGCGCAGCGCTCAGTCGTTTGTGAGTCCTTGCCTAAAGCAGTTCGTGTCGGTGCGATGGAAGTCATTGATATAAGTGGTGATGTAGAGGTGATAGTGATAGGCAGCAGTGACGTTGAAATTGACGTCATCAATTTAAGTGGTGATACCATAATGCTCAACGACTCGAACTAGGTAGATGTACGCCAGACCACGTCTCGCGTAACAGGCTTCGCGATATCTCACGAAACACTGTTACGCTGCGACGCGCCTGGCGCACACATAGCTAGGCCTGCGGCGCTGACACCCGAGATGGGGTAATAGGAGTGTATACACTATTTTTCGAAATGAAGTTTTTTTAACGATTTAATCGACCATTTTATCATTTTCACCTCATTTTGTCAAAAAATGCCCCCTAGCACCTAAACAGTACATGATAGATCTAAACTACGGCCCACCCTTCTGCTTAGAAAACGTTTTTATTGGGGAGGGGGAGAGTTTCTTGCGGCTTTTAGGCCTTTTTCTACAACTTATTGTTCACTATGGCAATTTTTAGCTTATTTTCGTCAAAAAAGACCCTCTAGCGCCTAAACGGTTAGAGATACAGCAAAACGGACGAATTTTTCGCCCAGAGGGCTCTATTTTCACAAGTTACCCCTTAGGAACCCATAGAAAATAATTTGATAAAAATAGAGCTTGCGACCTGTAGTTTTTGATTTTTTAAAAAGCCAAGTTTTGAGCTAGAATGCTCATCTTAGAACTCGATCTGTCTTTTTATGATACGAAACGACCCTGAAATTCCCAGATCGCTATCTCAATTTCTTCTCGAGTTATCGTGCGGACAGACAGACAAACAAACACACAAACCCACAAACAGAATGAAACTTTTTCGGTCAGTGGAGTGATGGGCTTCGCTAATCGCTCAGCCAATCAATAACAACGGGTCCCAAAAATGACGTTTTTTAAAAATATTTTTACATGGTTTCCTAGGGGGTAACTCGTCAAAGTAGAGCCCTCAGATCGAAAATTTTGTCCGTTTTGCTCTAGCTCAAACCGTTGAGGCACTAGAGGGTATTTTTGACGAAAATAAGCGAAAAAATGTACAACTCTGCAGGCTTAGTCGAGGTAATAGGGTATTCCGCTGTAAGCCAACCGGAACCTAAAGAAGAAAAGCATGACTGCTCAATCTGTTTCCTTCTGCGCGCTCATTGGCTGACCGCCACAGCCACGCCATCTTTGGCCAATCAGCGTTCAGGAGGAAACAGATCGGGTAGTCATGCTTTTCTTCTTTAGGTTCCGATTGTGGTGTAGCGGTATACCCTATTGGCCGTTGACGGACCGTAGGCCCGTACCTTTGTGTACATTTTCCCACCACACGACTCGGGTGTCAGCGCCGCAGGCCAAGGTAGATGTATGCCAGGCGCGTCGCAGCGTAACAGTGTTTCGTGGGATATCGCGAAGCCTGTTAGGCGAGACGTGGTCTGGCGTACATCTACCTTGTATTATTGGCTGAGCGATTAGCGAAGCCTATTACTCCGTCTGGTCGGGAAAAACTTTTTCTGTGTGTCTGTCTGTATGTCTGTCTGTGTATCTGTCCTCACGAAAACTCGAAAACGAACTGAGCGAGCGACTTGGAATTTTCAGGGTCGTTTTGTGTCATAAAAAGACAGATCGAGTTCGAAGATGAGCATTCTAGCTCAAAAATTGGATTTTTAAAAAATCAAAAACAACAGGTCCCAAAAATGACTCGTTAAAGTCGTCAAAATGACAAAAAAAAAGAAGAAAATTTTCCGGGCATTTTGGGTAATCTTCTGAACCCTAAAACGCGCGAAACAACTCTTGTTTCCGTTGATTAGCGCTTTAATAAAAAAACACACTCTGCCCCTATAGGGTAGGCAACCTGGTGTTCAGCACTACGTGGTGTTTCTGGGTTCAATGGAACCCAGCGTGGACACAGCTGGTGAATATAGCGCGATTTCGGGTGGTTTTGACGTCATTATCACGTTTTAGTCCGTTTCGAATTACATTATCTGCACATGAGAGGTAGGCAGCCACTCTCAATATGCCAGCCGCGGTTCGCCAGCGTAGGCGTACACTCTATAAACACATCCCGAACAGAAGAGGCCTCCGGAGGTGCTCTCAGCTGATTTTGGAGGCCGGCAAACCCCGGAAAACGACTTATTTTGGGTACACCGGACCATTTCCGGGCCCCGGGGAGGTAGGCAATCAACCCCAGGGGCTCGGGCGCGGTGGTTTCATGTACAGTAGGGTCCATCGAATCCAACGATACCTCACCCGTTCATCTGGGACGATTTAGAGCGACTTTAGAGTACTTTAAGTGGGGAAAAAAGTGTCAAAACTTCAAGGGCGTTGAGCACCCACCAATTTATCGAAAATTCGAAAACCCTCAGACACATCAACCTTAGTTTTCGACATAGAATCCGAATCCGCCCAGTAATCCAGTGTGCTCAAACAAATTTGCAAGCGTGGGACGGTCTAATGTATGACAGGCGCGTCGCAACGTAACAGTGTTTCGTGAGGTATAGCGAAGCCTGTTACGCGAGACGTGGTCTGGCGTACATCTACCTTGTACTGTTTAGATTAAGATATTTTGTTCAGGCGTCTTAAGCATTTTGGGGCTGTAACCATTTTTAAAGCCTTTCTATGCTCTCTTATATTTTTATGGTACTTGTACCTTTGTAAATGTCTGTAATAGGGTGTTCCAGGCTATCTAAAACGGAAGTGAAAAAGAACAAACTCACTGATTTCTCTTTTTCCGTCCGCCCAGTATGAGAAACTTCCATGGTAGTTTGGTCCGATCCTAACCTCTCAAATATGGAGGGGAGCTCGGAACTGATCTGACAGTTTCTCATACCTGAAAGGCGGCGGTGGCACGTGATTAGCTCGACCAATCAGAGTCCTTTCGGAAACAGAAAGGTCAGTGAGTTTGTTCTTTTCCTACTTCCGTTTTAGATTGCCTGGAACACCCTATTTATATTCCCAAAGCAAATTCATTCTTTGACTTCTCACTTTGTTGGCTGAGCGTTTAGCGAAGACTATTGCTCCGTCTGGTCGGAACGGATTGGAAGTAAACAAATTGATCACAAGTATCAGTGAAAATGTCTGGTGTCAACTACTTTAAAAGGTACAAATATTACAAGGCAAGATGTAACGAGTTGTCTCTAGAGGTACAACCGATGGAAACTATTATGGAAAGGTAAGTCATAACTTCTGATTATTTTTATTTCATGTATTGGTCGAACAGTATGTTCTAAAAGTTTTGCTTTTTTTAAAAGTTGTCAGATGTTGTTGGAGGGTTGTCGTCTTCGTAGCCAGAATTGTAGTCAAGAGTTGTGTAAAGGCCTGAATACTTCCCTCCTTAGGATCACAGTCCTCATCATCATCTTTGTAGTCATCTTCCTCATCTGGCCTAGGGATGAAGGAAGGAAGCTCAGCTGGGGTGCTCTCAACAATACTAGCTATAAGTACGCCAGACCACGTCTCGCGTAACAGGCTTCGCGATATCTCACGAAACACTGTTACGCTGCGACCAGGGTTGCCAGCGCCCAAGAGGGTTTAAAATAGTAGAATAGTGACTTCCCTGATCTCAAAAAAGTGACAACAATGTGACTTTTTACGTCTAAAAAGTGGGGTAAAAGTGACGTTATACGTTGGATTTTTATAATTTATAATTTTGCACACATTCATCATGACTTCAGATTGAGTGGAAAAAAAATAAAGCACAAGAACAAAAGACTATCACTGAAAACTTTGGATTGTCGATCACTGAATGATGACCAAGATGATGACCTACAGTGTTTCTGGAATATTTTCCCAGCTCTCAGATTAAATTTTCGAAGTCACCATCGAACTCCCCGTAAAAATTCTCGATTAAACGAGACTAAGTCATGTAATAGTGCTCTGCACAAAAGTACTCTAGGAGTGTACAAGTTGACGTCTTTATTTCAATGTCGTCAGACGTCTCTGAACCCTATCACATGTAGACTCTGAGAGCTCGCTTAGAAAATGTTCCACAAAGACTTAAATACGAGCCGCGTTATTTTCTAGTGATCGGCATGCGTCATTCAGCAGTTTTGTGTATGGGTCAATCGATGAACGTATACTAACTTTCATCTCAGTCACTAGCAGCGACAATTTGAATCACGTTTCTGTACAAAACTGACGAAATTTCTCACGGGACTCGGTAAAATAGTCATTTTTACCGCCTTGACCTCCGAAAAAGTGACGAATAGTGACTGTTTCCACAAAATAGTAGCAAAAAGTGAGTCATTTAAAAAATAGTGGATAAAAGTAAGAAAAGTGAGTCGCTGGCAACCCTGGCTGCGACGCGCCTGGCGCACTTATAGCTAGGCCTGCGGCGCTGACACTCGAGACGAGTTGAGGAGAGGGTATAGGGGAACAGGGTCTTCCGGGCCCAAAATTTGACATACTCGAACCATTTGTCGGGGTCTTCTAACTCTAAAATCAGGGACATAAAAATTCTGCTGTTCGGTAACGGTTTTCATTAAAAATCGAATTTTGTCAGATTGTTATGTAAAAATCAACGTTTTAGTGGTAGTAGATAATCTAGGGACCCTTAAGCCCAAAAGAGGG
>NW_026267417.1:207793-209305 GCF_000697945.3 Frankliniella occidentalis | reverse complement strand
GGCCTGAATACTTCCCTCCTTAGGATCACAGTCCTCATCATCATCTTTGTAGTCATCTTCCTCATCTGGCCTAGGGATGAAGGAAGGAACCTCAGCTGGGGTGCTCTCAACAATACTAGCTATAAGTACGCCAGACCACGTCTCGCGTAACAGGCTTCGCGATATCTCACGAAACACTGTTACGCTGCGACCAGGGTTGCCAGCGCCCAAGAGGGTTTAAAATAGTAGAATAGTGACTTCCCTGATCTCAAAAAAGTGACAACAATGTGACTTTTTACGTCTAAAAAGTGGGGTAAAAGTGACGTTATACGTTGGATTTTTATAATTTATAATTTTGCACACATTCATCATGACTTCAGATTGAGTGGAAAAAAAATAAAGCACAAGAACAAAAGACTATCACTGAAAACTTTGGATTGTCGATCACTGAATGATGACCAAGATGATGACCTACAGTGTTTCTGGAATATTTTCCCAGCTCTCAGATTAAATTTTCGAAGTCACCATCGAACTCCCCGTAAAAATTCTCGATTAAACGAGACTAAGTCATGTAATAGTGCTCTGCACAAAAGTACTCTAGGAGTGTACAAGTTGACGTCTTTATTTCAATGTCGTCAGACGTCTCTGAACCCTATCACATGTAGACTCTGAGAGCTCGCTTAGAAAATGTTCCACAAAGACTTAAATACGAGCCGCGTTATTTTCTAGTGATCGGCATGCGTCATTCAGCAGTTTTGTGTATGGGTCAATCGATGAACGTATACTAACTTTCATCTCAGTCACTAGCAGCGACAATTTGAATCACGTTTCTGTACAAAACTGACGAAATTTCTCACGGGACTCGGTAAAATAGTCATTTTTACCGCCTTGACCTCCGAAAAAGTGACGAATAGTGACTGTTTCCACAAAATAGTAGCAAAAAGTGAGTCATTTAAAAAATAGTGGATAAAAGTAAGAAAAGTGAGTCGCTGGCAACCCTGGCTGCGACGCGCCTGGCGCACTTATAGCTAGGCCTGCGGCGCTGACACTCGAGACGAGTTGAGGAGAGGGTATAGGGGAACAGGGTCTTCCGGGCCCAAAATTTGACATACTCGAACCATTTGTCGGGGTCTTCTAACTCTAAAATCAGGGACATAAAAATTCTGCTGTTCGGTAACGGTTTTCATTAAAAATCGAATTTTGTCAGATTGTTATGTAAAAATCAACGTTTTAGTGGTAGTAGATAATCTAGGGACCCTTAAGCCCAAAAGAGGGCGTGGTTCGACCCGTAACGTGTAGTCTAAGTATTACTCCGTTTACAATTCTGTGACATATCTTTTTTACGATTTCATATACCATTTTGTCTTTTCCACGTTGTTTTCGCCAAGAAATGCGCTATAGCGTCGACATGGTACAAGATAGAGCCAAACGGACGAAATTTTCGACCAAAGGATTCTACTTTTACGAGTTACCCCTTAGGAGCCCATAAAAAAATATTTGAAAAACATAATTGGCTGAGCGATTAGCGAAGCC
>NW_026267417.1:199408-200885 GCF_000697945.3 Frankliniella occidentalis | reverse complement strand
TAGTAAGTGTGTCACTTTGTCGCGGTCGGCCATCTTGTGGCACTATGCCGCGGTCGCCATCTTGGGGGGCTCTAACTTAACCTAACCTAATTTTGAGGTGTCTTGGGGGTTCCTAACCCCGTACCTAATTTTAGGGGGTATCTTGGAGAGGCCTAACCCCGTACCTATTTTTTTTAACGGTGTCTTGGAGGGCTCTAACATAACCTAACGGTTAGGTTAGGTCCTAACCTATTTTTAACGGTGTCTTGGAGGGGCTTAACTCGTACCTAGATTTAGGGGTGCTAACCCACCCCTAAAAATATCGAGGATCGACGAAGGGGTGCAAACCCACCCCTAAAAAATCGAGGATTGAACGAGGGTTGCTAACCCACCCCTAAAAAATATCGAGGATCGATGGAAGGGCGTAATTCAAGGGTGGCAACATAACCTAAGCGTGACACGTCACGACACGTCACGGCGCGTATGGGTGATACAAAACCGTGATGCGACACACACATAAGCAAGATGTCAGGATGGCCGAGTGGTTAAGGCGCCTGCCTCAAGTGCAGGTCCCACTTGTGGGGGACGAGGGTTCGAATCCCTCTCCTGGCATTTTTGAATTCCGCGCGCGTGAGTATGAGAACGTTTGTGGAGAGCCGCGAGCGAAGCGGCAATCGGCATGGCAACGCTGTAGCGCGCCAGACGACGCGTCCTTTTCCGCCGCGAGACTCTACCCCCACCACGGCGCGCTCGCCCCTCCACCGCTCCCCGCGCTCGGCGGCAGCGCGTCGCGCCCGCGCAGCGCTCAGTCGTTTGTGAGTCCTTGCCTAAAGCAGTTCGTGTCGGTGCGATGGAAGTCATTGATATAAGTGGTGATGTAGAGGTGATAGTGATAGGCAGCAGTGACGTTGAAATTGACGTCATCAATTTAAGTGGTGATACCATAATGCTCAACGACTCGAACTAGGTAGATGTACGCCAGACCACGTCTCGCGTAACAGGCTTCGCGATATCTCACGAAACACTGTTACCCTACGACGCGCCTGGCATACATCTACCTAGGCCTGCGGCGCTGACACCCGAGTCGGGCAAAAGGCAGAGTCGTAGACAGGCCTTCGGCTCCAAAGGACACAACTTTTACCCCCAGGATTTTATTTTGAAAAGTTGCCCCACCAGAGACCATCAAATATCTGAGAAACAACATTAAAATGGTTTGGGGTCATTTTTGTGTGGAAATCGCCCTCTGGCGACCTAACGGTTAGAGATAGAGCCAAACGGACAAAATTTTGGCCCTGAGGCAAAAGGCAGAGTCGTAGACAGGCCTTCGGCTCCAAAGGACACAACTTTTACCCCCAGGATTTTGTTTTGAAAAGTTGCCCCACCAGAGACCATCAAATATCTGAGAAACAACATTAAAATGGTTTGGGGTCATTTTTGTGAGGAAATCGCCCTCTGGCGACCTAACGGTTAGAGATAGAGCCAAACGGACAAAATTTTG
>NW_026267417.1:194504-196781 GCF_000697945.3 Frankliniella occidentalis | reverse complement strand
ATCTCATTGAAATATTGTTTTGAAGCTGAACATAGGAATTCACAGTCAAACAGATAATGTTTAACTAGTTTTTTTGCCTTCAGCAACATCTCCCATGAACTTTCACCCAAATAAATTTTATTGGGGCAATGTTCTCTCTCAAAACACACCGAGGACCACTTAGAATTGTGTACAGTACTGAGTCTCAGATCCCCAAGGGTTCGAGTAGCTACATTTAGCTTAGACTCCAAGCAGTCCCTTATGGTGGTGAAAATTTCATCAGAAATTATCTGAGTGTACTCTTCCTGAGTGAGCTTCATAGAGTAACGTCCACTCTTTTGCTCTGCTACAAGGTACAGGGTATTCTTTATAAAGAGACTTTTATAAAAGCTTGTTATGATGTTAAAAATGTTTAATATTTGCTTAATATCAGTTGAAGTAGGTGTTTGCTGATCCAGCAAATAATATTGTTGACACAGCAAATTATTTGTTGACACTGGGTAGTGCAACAGGTGGGCGGAGACGAACCACTTTTTCGGGACCACCTTTTCTCCCCCACCCCTCTCCTTCCTCTCTTTTTCTATCCAGCAAATAATTTTGGTGATCCAGCAAATAATTTTGCTGACACAGCAAATATGTTGGCACTAGGTGGAGCAACAAGTGGGCGGAGACGAACCACTTTTTTTGGACCACTTATCCCCCCCTCCTTCCTTTCTTTCTATTCTTTTCTCATATAAGGTTAAAAATGTTTAATATTTGCTTAATGGCAGTTTAAGTGGCGTCTGCACATATAGGGAACGTCTCCGGGAACCCGATCATCTTGGCCTCGAAGTCGACGGTTGCACCTTGTCGTGGCGTGCACGATTTGAGAGAGTACATCTCTTTCAAACAAATCAAGAAGTTGAAGCCCTTTCAAGTATCCATCACACAGTTCAATATTTGTAAGCATTTCTTCTAGTTGTGCTATGAGAGTATTAACTAGGGATGATGGAAGAAGACATTTCTTATCAGCAATAACTTTAACTAAATCTGCGCAAACTTGAGCACTAAACTCTTTCCATTCTTCATCTCCCAAAACAGATACAACATGCCCCACAACTTGTTTAAATTTTGCACCACATTCACCAAAACTAGCACTATTTGCAACATCAGTTAGTGACTCTTTAGCAATTTCATCAGAATTTGCAATAATATCTTCGATGTCAGGAAATCGAGCAGCAGCCTCTGAAACAATTATAAAATACAAGCAATAAATATCACAATCAATAGGTAAACGTAAACATATAAGATATAAAGTACATCTATTTTATAACTTTGTACCTTGTAAAGTGTGTGTCATCATATGAGTTTTGAAGGAACGTCTGCATACGTAGCCCTTGAGACAGTATGTGCATATCAACTGCGGCTTCACCTTTTTTGCTTTGTCTGAAGAATTTTTGGCTTGATTTTTGGCTACATTCAGCTTCCTCTTAGCTGGTGGGCGAGCAGTAGGGACACGAAAACTAACTGTATTATCATTGATGTCACGAAGTTGGCTAAATGATAGCTCACTTTCATCAAGGTGGACAGCATTACTCACATTGTGAGAAATGGGCACTGAAACAACGAAACAATAAAGTAGTGAAAATAATAGAGATGATAAAACGGCTGCCGCGGATGTAAACAGCGAGTGAGTGAGTCCAACCATCAACAGATCACTGATATTAGACATTACTGACCTTGATCGGGGTGAGTTCGAACATGTTTTTCGAAGTAAAACTTGGAGACGTATTCCTTTTTGCAAACGTGACACGTGAATTTCAATCTTTGAGTTTTAGGGGTAGAACAGTCGAATGGCAATGGCCCGCTACCATCACCAAGTAAAGACAGGTCCATTCTGGAAAAAACAATATGGCATGCGCAAATCAGAACTCATGGAAATTATTTCATCTATAATACAAAATCAGATCGCACTCTTACCTGACGATTCCTGTTCAAACGTTTACAACATAAACAATAATATTGTACAACATTTCACTTGTTTCCGTCCACCGACGAGCCTCGAGCGCTCCGAGCCGCCCACTGGTGGAGGGGGGAGCGGGGAGCCGCCGAGGCCTGCTCATGCGCAGTGCGGCAGCCGGCCGCCGCGCGCCGCGCCGCCAGCCGCCGCCGCCCCGCCCGGCAGCCAGCCAGCCGAGCCGCCTCCCCCGCCCGGCACGGAACGCGCACTTTGCGTCGCTCGCGGCTCTTACTCGTTGATGTCAGGGAAAATCAAACTATATCAGGAGACGCAGAAAAGCCTAGCGAATACAATGCTGT
>NW_026267417.1:188096-193319 GCF_000697945.3 Frankliniella occidentalis | reverse complement strand
AACGGACAGACAGACAGACAGACAGACAGACAGACAGACACAGAGGCGATGGCATAAGCCCGCTTATATAGCTTTTAAGCAAAAGAGCGGGCTAAAAATAGGAATCTTGTTAGCGGGGGGAACGTGGCTCCAAGGGCCCAATGCACATGAATTACGAAGCACAGTACAACAACATGCAGTACACACACACCGCGTCCGCGTGCTTGCCCAAGATGGGCAGGGCCGACCGGCACTGGGCAGGAAGGGGGTCACAAATACTTCACAATCTTGAAACAAATGGCATCACTTCAAACTCACCTGTTGTCTGTCTGGGACTCCGATGCAGGCTCAAACCATGCAGGTTGCGCAGCTGTTTGTTGAGAGCCGACGGGGAGCCCTTGTACCCTAGACCCTTCCTCCACACTTTGCACTCAGCGTGAAGAGGGTCTTCTGCAGTGGGCCCATGAAAATGGGCCCACACCCAGCTTGATTTTGCATCCATTGCATACAAGCATGGAGAGTTAGAAAGCAGCAGCAGCACTTCTCAGGTGAACTGCACCCGCTGAATGACTCGCTGAGCGGCGGCTCGTTGGAGGTAACCTCGTATGTCGCGAAATTTCGAGACGTTGCTGGCTGGCCAGTGGTCCAGCCGCCCAGTACAGGCGAGTCGAACCGGCGCATGCGAGAGCGCGCCCAGCGCGCCTGTCCGAGCGAAGGGAAGGATGCGTCCGGAAGCACTTGTAGGCACTACGCACCACCGCACCACCGTTTGAAAGAGGCTCGGACCGCGGCAAATTTTACGGAAATCCGGGACCAGAACCGGGTAGTGCGGGTTTACCCGCGGAACCGGGTACCCGGTTCCATGCCGGGTACCTGGGTACCCGGGTAATACCCGCCGGAACCGGTTCTACCCGCATTGACAGGTATTACCCGGGCGGGTGTGTACCCGGGTAAACCGGTTCTCCGGGTTAAATTGAGAGCCCTATCCTGTAAGGTCATGCTTCTGGTTCAAGTGAACTTTCCTAAATTTATGTCATTCCATCTTAAGAGAGCATTTTGACGTCATCTTCCTACACAACAACTATCATTCTCATTTCAAATTGATGTTGTTGTTACCTATCGATATATCAAGTTGACTACTTGTTGTTACCTTTCGATATATCAAATTGACCACTTTGTTGTTACCTGGCCAGGCTCTCCTGTAGGGCGGCGGCGTTGGCTGCACTTTCCCCGGAGGAGGGGGGGGGGAGGGGTGACCGCCACAAGCATCTGCCTCATTCCCTGTAATTAGATTTATGATTGCAGGCCAAGCTCCCATGCTATAGCACTACAGGGCTCAAAGGGGCGCTAACCAGATTGAAGATTCAGCTCTGGCTCCTAGTCAGGCCATGACACCGGCTCCGGGAGGAGGGCGCTCGAGGACATCGACCTGGTCCGCAGCACCAGGCCGGGCACTTCGGGCAAGCTGTCCTCATCGCTGTCGCTACCGCCTGCAAGGAACCAAGCTGTAAAGCGACTGGAGAGGACGTTAGGATACGCATGAGGTAGAGTCGCAACTTTCTTACTGGTGGTTTCAGCTGGGAGGATCCGCTTCCAAGGACGAATAGGGGCAGAACGGCCCTGAGAGGGACCCGGAGAGGCGCTGCTGCTCGTGACCCAGGAAATCAAGATAAGCGAGGTTGACAGCTTCACGTTCCTCCCAGAGTCGGAGCTGATGAGTATAGGGCTTGGTGAGGTGGCTGGAGTGGTCCTATCGGCCACTTGGCGCTGGGACAGCTCGATTCGTGAGTCGGATAAAAATAGTGGCCTCTTCTGCAGCGGTGGAGCGATGGGCGTCAGGTTTGGGTGCAGGCTGCCGGTGCTGCCCGGGGCGGCTGGGGCTGGCATCACTCCCAGGCTCGTGGCTGGAGGTGGATGGCCTGGAAAGGGCTTCCTGGCCCCTTCGACGCTGGGGTTAGAAGTTAATTTCTGCACCCATCACGCCGTCGTCATCAGCGCCCGGGGACGCAGGTTAGATTAAGGCCACAGGTAGGCCGGCAGGCACAGGTGCTTCGGAGACTCCCGCGGCGCGCGGCTCCACTTGGGGCGGGTCGAAAGAGTGCTCTCCATGAAAGCGCAAAAGCACCCCCTCACGACACCCCCACCAGCCGTCGGGCGAGGTGGCTGGACACAAAAAGGAGAGCGGTTAGGTTAGCGAACACTTGCCCTGATCACACTCTCAACTATACCATTACTTACAGTATTTAGGCGCCCTGACACTCCTAGCAGACGGTACTGCCCCTCTGGAGCAGTCAAATCAAGTCTGGATTTTCAGTCTAAACTTAGAAAATTTTGAGTAATGGTCTGAAAACAAGATGCAGACTGCCGATTCTGAAAAACATCTACTGAATTTTCAGAATTTTTGTTACAGTGTTATTGATGTTAGCTTATGAATCAAGTAACACACCTATGAAAAGATACATAAGACTAGCCCTAGAAGAAGTTAAATATACTTCCAGGCATACTCTGAATGACTCCGAACGTGTTCGAACAACAAATAAATGTTTTTTTGGTGTTTTTTTGCTTTTTTGCATGGAAGTGTACACGTTTTATTAATGATGTCCCACCATAAAATAAGCCCGACCACCGCCACACCGACGCGCACCTCACCGGCACACGGCACAGTTTTGTTACAAGTGTATTCACTCTTCGCGGCGACTTATTACTGTGTTTAGGATGAGTAAACCAAAGTCTGTTCGTGTCACGCGAGCCAGATGTGAAGTTTGGCTCGTCGGACAGTGCTCTAATGAGGTGTTAGCGCCGAAAGGGAATTTAAACTGCCCACAACGCACGATGTCCTCAAAACTTTCTATGCTAACTTGCACGCATCGAAAGGAAATTAAATGTATCGGCTGCCGCTGCGGCGGGAGATACTGCAGTGCAAGTTATACGCTTATGAGAGAGGGCAAGTATTCCTACGCGAGAAAAACGAAGTGTGGTACAGCTAATCTTAAACCTGCACAAGCGTCACAGTGGTTTGGTAAAAGATAAACACCTGAGTGGGCGTGTTAAGAAACCAGGATCGCAGTTAGGTGAAACGCACGAAAAAAAAGGGACGAATTTGTAAATTCTATTCAGGGCCCGTTCGACATTGGCCACAAAGATGCATTTCAAATTATGACCATTCAAGAAGACATAGACTTCTACAAATCAATGCAAACTGGTCGACAAGGTTTCATGCTTGGCATCGATGCAAAATATCGTGCTTAATATAAGAAGATCGCCGCTAAAGAATAGAAAAAAATGACTCCTAAATTGAAAAGTGAAGTTGCGAAAAATGCAATCCTCGAAACACGCCAGCTGTCCGGGTTGTCGACGGAAGGAGAAGGCAGCAACGCAGATATAACTGATGACGGTGAATAGTAGCATCTGAAACAAAAACAAAACAATTAGTGTGCCTCAGGTAGTGATAGCGAAACATTAACCATTTTCAACGAATACTTTAACACAATTTACTCCTGATATATCAAAAAAGACGGTCACAGTGAATTTTTTCAAAAACACGCTTGTGACTTCTGCTTTGGCCCGAACGTCAACGACGCATTATGCTGGGACGATGATACAGAAAGCAGCGGTCCAGGCCGCAGTTACAGATCTCGGCGTTGAGGATCGGGAAGTGAGGATAGTGTGTTCTCGATCTCATTTACTGAGGAAGTCAAACGAGAATCACAAGGAATTATCTGAACTCATCAAACAGGAGTTTGAACCCAACTGCATGCTTCTCGTACATTTTGACGGAAAACTGTTTCCGAGCACTGCAGGTATGCTGCTATACTTCACTTAATTTTAAGGTTGCGAATCCTTTTAAACAAACGAATAAGGATTTAACTTTTATGCCCTGTTGTTTCCTTATAGACGCAGACGTGTAGGCCGATCGTCTACCTGTAATTGTATCCGGAAAAGGTGTCGAGAAGCTTCTTGGTGTCCCCGAACTTCCACACGGATCTGGGGAGTGCATCACGCAAGCTGTGGTCACGTTGCTGATTGATTGGGATCTGAAAGAAAATCTCATGGGCCTAGTTTCTGATACGACATCCACCAATTCAGGACGGTGGGGTGGAGCCTGTGTTCTGATACAGCAAACGCTCGGCAAGGAACTTCTGAAATTCGCATGCCGTCATCACGTGCTTGAACTAGTTGTCGGTGCAGTCTTCGGCAACCTTGCCGGAAGTTCAAAGAGCCCCGACTTGCTGTTTGGAGATTTTCTTAAAAACCACTGGGAAACAATAGACAAGGGTAAGTAAATGGCTAACTTCTCATGTACTTGCATTACTACTATTATGTGTACACCTTACCAGTATCGTAAATTTTTTCAGAGACGTACCGACTGGCAGCTGCGTCAAGGGGTCTTTTAAAGTTAATTCCAAATGCCGACGAGATAATCAAGTTTTCTTGCGATCAGCTACAGGTATGACGTCCTGACTTAACGTTGTTCTATTTAATGTAAGTTTTTATCATTTAAAAAATTATTTTGGTTGTTATATTGCAGAATTGTCAACCTAGAGACGATTACAAAGAACTTTTGGAGCTGACCGTAATTTTTCTGGGAGGATCTGTGCCTGGAAAGGTGGAGTACACTTTCAGGAAGCCAGGTGCGACATCTAAAACACGTTGGATGGCGAAGGCACTCTATTCTTACAAGATTTAGATGTTTGGGAAACAGCTGAAGCTCACGACTGCGCAAAGTGTTTGCTTTTTCAAAGTGTGTGCATTTCTTGCTATTTACTATGTGAAATATTGGTTTGAATGCCCGGTTGCCGTGAGAGCCCCCGCGAATGATTGAGCACTCATGCGTTCGCTTTCAGAGCAAAAAGAGCCCCATCTGAAAGCCGCTTTCGAGAAAATGGCAAACCATCTGTAGAGACAAAACGCCACGTCTCGAGGTCGTCTCCGTGTTGTCTAAGTTCGGCTCTTCACTGTCTTGACAACGTCTCCAAAGAGTCTCCACGCTATCTCCCGAGACAACCTAGATCTCTTTTTTTAACGGTCAGTGTCATTCGAAACATTTGTCCCTAATTGGCACTAAATAATATAAATGCAATGCTTCAAAATTTAACTAGAAAAGATAAACATATCTACAGTAAAACTAGAATTAACATTTGATTATATTCACAATTGTTGCAGCATGTGCACTCACTTCTAGAATATCAGAAATTTGAACATATTTAAATTAAAACAATAAACTTTGAATATCGCGTATTCAAA
>NW_026267417.1:182912-183426 GCF_000697945.3 Frankliniella occidentalis | reverse complement strand
TCACCTCCAGCTGACCCAAATAACAATTACCACCCCAAGTTAAGTGGCTCACTTGGGGGGGTTGGTGGTGGGGCCATACGGTCGATCATCAAGAACCACTGTAACAAAACGCAACTATATAAAAACCATTCACACAAGTATAACAACACGACGAGATCACATGAACTCACATCAGCCACGCCTTCGTCACTTCCTGCAGGAGGGGAACCGAGGAACGTTCCCCGGTAGGAAACGGTGCCCGGGGAACCGTTCCCCGGTACCCCCGATACCCTTTTACAATATTCCCTTTTTATGACTGTTAATCTTTTTTGTAAGGCCAGTCATTCTCTCGGCAGGGTACGGGGGTACCGGGGAACGATTCCCCGGGCACCGTTCCCTACCGGGGAACGTTCCTCGGTTCCCCTGCTGGGGAGGATGGAGGGACCAACGGGCCGGGGGAGGTGGGGCGCGGCGTCCCGGCCACTCCGAGAGCTTCGAATGATCCACGGCTCTGAAAACGCGTTCGTAAAAGAAG
>NW_026267417.1:180458-182449 GCF_000697945.3 Frankliniella occidentalis | reverse complement strand
ACAATTGTTGCAGCATGTGCACTCACTTCTAGAATATCAGAAATTTGAACATATTTAAATTAAAACAATAAACTTTGAATATCGCGTATTCAAAAACCTAGAAGCTGCAAAATTTCCCTGCTCGCTTGTAAACACTAGCTGATCCTTTTCTGGCCTAGGGACACACTCAGCACAGTGTTTCATTGTTGACAACCAACTTGGCGTTAACTTGAATGGTCTAGTTGAAGACTCAGACAAGCAGATTTAAAAGAACTATCACGCATGGAAGGCAACTTTTGCTTCTGTTAGAAAGTTTTGCAAAATAATCTGAATGGACTTCGGCAACGTTAAGAGTAAAATGTCAAATTCTGGCCCATTCTCTGGCTCTGCTTGCTTTGGCATATTTCTCTTTTAAAAAAATAAGGTTCCGGCTCCAAACATTTAAAATATCCCAAAATAATTTGCTTGTGTAGGCCCGAGATATCTGGATGTCAAAATAACATGGGTTAAGCATGTCCACATAGGTGACTACTAACTAGCTATATGTACGCCAGACCACGTCTCGCGTAACAGGCTTTGCGATATCTCACGAAACTATGTTACGCTGCGACGGGCCTGGCGAACATCTAGCTAGGCCTGCGGCGCTGTCACCCGAGACCGGGCAATTGGCTGAGCGATTAGCGAAGCCTACTACTCCGTCTGGTCGGAAAAAAACTTTTTCTGTCTGTCTGTGTGTCTGTCCGCACGATAACTCGAGAACGAATTGAGCGAGCGTTGTTTCATTAAAAGACAGATCGAGTTCAAAGATAAGCATTCTAGCTCAAAAATTGGATTTTATAAAAATATAAAACAACGGGTCCCAAAAATGACGTTTTTTAAAAATATTTTTGCATGGTTTCCCTGGACGAAATTTTCTCCGTTTCGCTCTAGCTCACACCGTTAAGGCGCTAGAGAGTATTTTTGACCAAAATAAGCGAAAAAATGTACAACCTTGCATGCTTAGTAGAGGTTGACGGACCGTAGGCCCGTACCTTTGTGTAAATTTTCCCACTACCCGACTCGGGTGTCAGCGCCGCAGGCCAAGGTAGATAGATGTATGCCAGGCGCGTCGCAGCGTAACAGTGTTTCGTGAGATATCGCGAAGAGGTCGCGAGACGGTCTGGCGTACATCTACCTTGTAGGAGTGTACATACAATTTTTCGAAATGATTTCTTTTTTGGCTGAGCGATTAGCGAAGCCTATTACTCCGTCTGGTCCAAAAAAACTTTGTCTGACTGTCTGTCTGTCCGCACGATAACTCGAGAATGAATTCAGCTAGCGACCTGCAGGGTTGGGCACGCTACTTTCAAAATGTAACGATTAACGCTATCGTTACTTCGGACAAAAAGTTATCGCTATCGTTACTGACCGTCAGAATGGTAACGCACTATCGCTACTCGTAACGTGTAGCGGCGCTATCGCTACTTTTAGTTTAAGCCGGTTTAAGCAGTCCCGGTGACGGTGACGTAGAGACGAGCCGGTGTGTCGAGTGGGCGAATGCTAGTGAGGGACGGGAGGGGTTGGAGCGCGGCGGCGGCGGCCCCGGGTGACATCCTCGACGACTCCCTCGCGGTGGTGGCGGCGGCCTGACTCTCGGGGCGGAAGGGGCGGATCCAAGAGGCGAGGGGGAGCGGCGGCGGGCGGCCCCCGGGGAGAAGTGGGGAGGGGAGGGGGGTGTGGGCAAGTTTGAACATGACAAAATCGCTGTGATTGGTGAAAATTCAGAGCATACTGCTCTCTCTTTGGTTATAATTCATTCACTCGATTTGGCTCCAGGGGTATAAAGCCGGACGCCTTCCCTCAGAAAATTATCATTCAACACTTGTCTGTCGTTGAGTCAACAAGTCTAACCGCTACGAGCAATCTAGCAAGCGCCCTGTCCTCCGGGACCTTGTCGTAGACCTGGGGATCAATGAGGGCGACCTGGGCCACAGATCCTCTGGCTCTGCGCCTGGCTCTGCGCCTGGCTCTGC
>NW_026267417.1:173855-175563 GCF_000697945.3 Frankliniella occidentalis | reverse complement strand
CTCTACCCATAAGGAAAAATTAATGTAACTAACTTCTTTGTGACCAATTGATCTGTTAGGTGGTACAAATTTGACGATTCCCAAGTCAGTTCTGTAACAACTCGGAGGATCGTGTCAGAGTATACATACCTTTTGTGGAATGAGAAGGCTTTAGATGTTGAAGTAGTTCTGCCTTTTGACTTCAAATCATTTTCTGATGCCATCCTGCCATCCTCAGTCAGTCCTGAGCACGAGGGCTCCCTTTCACCTCCAGCTGACCCAAATAACAATTACCACCCACTATCCCCTGACTTATTCGCTGATAGTCAACAACTAAGTCCAGACGGTGCAGGTGTAGGTCCATTTTTCATTACCCTCCTCAAGGACATGTATAGTGTTGGTTTTAAGGCAGAATTTATTTTAAATGAAACTTTTTTTAAAAATATTTGCAGGTATTACAGAACCCCAGTTGGACCCCTCAGCAATCACCTCCAGTTAAAAGTCAACAGCCTTCTGATGTAGGTGTTATTTATCTCACTCTACCATTCCATTGATTATGACAGTTCAATTTCTAGATGATTCAGATAGACAAACCATACAGGTAATGGAATTTTTTTTCCTAAATCTACTGTTTTGCTTATTACAGCTTACACAGTATACTCAGATTAAGGTGAGGTGTGGGTGAAAATGGCATCTACTAGTAGTATGCATGCCTTCCTGTCGCGGTCCGCCATTGTTATGCCTTAATGTCGCGGTTGCCATCTTGGGGGCCTCTAACATAACCTAACCTATTTTTGGGGGTATCTTGGGGGGTTTCTAACCCTGTACCTAATTTTAGGGGGTATCTTGGGGGTGCCTAACATAACCTAACCTATTTTTTAACGGTGTCTTGGGAGCCTCTAACATAACCTATTTTTAACGGTGTCTTGGAGGGGCTTAACTCGTACCTAAGTTCGGGGGGTCTAACCCACCCCCCTCAAAAATCGAGGATCGACGAAGGGGTGCAAACCGATCGATGGAAGGGCGTAACACAACCTAAGCGTGACACGTCACAACACGTAAGTCAAGGGTGGTAACATAACCTAACGAGGTTCACTGACACGTCACGACACGTAAGTCAAGGGTGGTAACATAACCTAAGCGCGTCATAAAACCGTGATGCGACACACACAGCAAGATGTCAGGATGGCCGAGTGGTTAAGGCGCCTGCCTCAAGTGCAGGTCCTACTTGTGGGGGACGAGGGTTCGAATCCCTCTCCTGACATTTTGAATTTCCGCGCGCCCCCACCACGGCGCGCTCGCCCCTCCACAGCCCCGCCACCGCTCCCCGCGGAGCGCTCAGTCGTTTGTGAGTTCTTGTTGAGCGAGCTGTGTGGGTTTGTTAAAGCGGTTATGGAGGGTAAGATTGTGGTGGTTGATTTGACTGGTGAAGAGGATGTGGACGTGGTAAACGTTACGGGGGACACCATCGTCCTGAATGATGACACCCTCGAGGACGAGGTCCTCGCCAACTATTTAAGTACCAGTTCATCAAAAGTGTTGCGCAATCCGATTGATAACGGTTTTTAAAACGTGAATCTGTGTGACGCCCTTACTTCAATCTTAATGTTAAGTGCGTTATAATCGCACATGGTAACAAGCTGGGCCCGCTCTTCCGCCAAACCAAGTTGCCAGCTCCGCTTCGCTCCACCGGCAACTCGGTTCGGCAGGGAGCGGGCCCAGCTTGGCC
>NW_026267417.1:163053-167955 GCF_000697945.3 Frankliniella occidentalis | reverse complement strand
CTTATATAGCTTTTAAGCAAAAGAGCGGGCTAAAAAGATTGAAGTAAGGATGTCGATTTTTTAGTGCGCGTTCGTGGCCTTGCCGACTTCGCAACAGCCCCAATGGCTACGTGTTTTATGACCCTGTGGGTCCTGGTGAGTCCTTATCACTGTGATAAGGTTTTTTTCACCAGTGTGTGTGGGAAATGGCTTTCTCACCTGTGTGTGTGTGTGAAACTCTTCCCCATGAGGGTTATCAAGCCCCGCCAATCCTACACCTCTTACGATCTAGGGAGACAATCATATGCATTAAAAATACGTAAGGATACATCAGAAAACCTCGCAAAGTGCATTTTTCCACCAAACTCACCTTGTTAAAAACATACGACGAGGCTTAAGACATATTCAGCTTCGAGCCCAGCGGCTGGTACCGCCCGGGCGGCTAGCGACTGCCGGCTCACACAGAAAATTTGAGATTTCGGGCACAAGATGAAACGTAAACGCAAAACAATAGCGCCAATCGATTCGCAAAGTCCAAAAACGTCGGGGAATGTGTTTTCCCCGATCGAAAACAACTTATAACGACGGAGATGCGAGTAACCGTCCTCAGCCCTCCGCGGCGTGGCCGTCTGCTATGTTTTGGTTCCACGCCACGCGCCGCTACCGCCTGCGCATGCGCACTACCCCTTCCCCGGCCCCGGGCTCCGCTACGCTACGCCACTCTAGGCAAGTCATCCATAGGCGCTTTTAGGCACTGACGTTCTACTGGGGCACGACTGCCCGGCCCTCTCCACCGACGCCCCGATCTCGCCCGTCTCGCCGTAGAAAGCTCGCTGTAAAAAAATTCTATAGTAGATTTCCTATAAATGTCTATAACGCTATTAACATATACATGTATGGGAATTTTCCCATACACGTATGTCGGAGTTCTACCATGCGTGACTAGTAATTCTCCCATACAAGTATAGGAATTTTCCTATACACCGGTGTAGTGGTTTTCCTACACATGTATAGAAATTTTCCTATACATCGGATGCATTTGAAAATAGAAAAAAAGTTTTTTTCTCCCTTTTCCCTTGGTGTTCTCCCTTTCTTTCTCGCCTTCCCTTCAGTATACGGTAGTTACATGTAAGTAAGCAATGAAGTGATGATGATATCCCTTACCGGACGGAGAGTTGAACCTCGGACTTCTGGCTTGCGCACCCCTCACGCTGACCACTGGACCACGGGGACTTGCTGGGAGGGCCGCCTCACTATCCCCAGTTGATCCCAGAACCGCGCGGACGCCCCTCACTGGGCCATTCCCAGAGGGTCGGCCAGGTGGTGGCGGCGGGCGGCGCGCGGCACCGGGGCAAGCCCACGGCACTCAGGGATTTCCTACTTGGTGTTTTGGTGCTTGGGTTTTGTATTTACGATGCGATTTTGTGCCCTGACCTCGTATTGGACCACACATCGAATGTCATATTTAAAACCAATCTATTTCTTTTTATTAACTGAGCCTCAAATGCAGGCTCCGGCAAGGGTAAACAAAAGCATGTGTGGCGTCAGGCGTCAGTAAAAGATCATCATATGACCAAGTAGAAAAAGATGCGCAAGGCAAATAAGCTCGTATGTGCTAATCCGTTTTAAATTGTGTGTGTGTAAGAAAATTGTCATCGTCTATTTAATTTCCTATATACATGTGTAGTAGTATGTGCCTCCTGGACACGTTTGGGAATTTTCCTATACATTTGTGGCGAACCTATTCGCTTCGGATATTTCCCATACAATCTTCACGTATGGGAAAACTCCTATACATTTATGGGAATTTTTTCGTCCCATACGGCTTATAGGAAATTTCCTATACATGCGTATGGTAAAATTCCCAACATTTTTTACAGTGGCTTCCGACAATTCGCGCTTCCGGATGTTCGCGTCTGCGCCGGATTGTCGCGCTTATAACGGGTCGCGCTTTTGACAGTTCGCTCTAGCGGCACGCGCCCGACTCAAATAATGAAGAATGAAACATGAAACATGCCCCTAGAAGGTAGGCAACTTTCACAACTCCCCATACCTTTTGCCCCCCCCCCCTGAAAAGTCGACGTGTCGGCGCCCCTGCTTTCGCCAGCGGCTGAGTATCGTGCGTGTTTTGCATTAGGGACAAGCGACGTGATAGCTCACTGAATTACCTTTTATTGGCACTGTAGGGCATGTTTGGGTGTAAGGAAGGTAAAATTTTCACCACTCTTCCTGGATGTTAAAGTATGTTGACAAACTGCACTGGTTCTGTCACCCCCCCCCTCCCCTCTCCCCCCAAAATCCCCCTATCTTTTCCCTTTTGAAATCTTTCAGCTCATGCTACTCTCATCAGTATTTTCAGCCTTGCTATTCCTAAGTAGCCGTCACATGTAAAAGTCTTAACCCTTGGACACATATTCCATTTCATTTTTAGGACGACCTTAACAGTAAATTTTCACAAGTAAAGCCCCCACATATTGTGAGTATTCTTTTCCTTTAGTATTCTGAATCTGTAAGCCTGGTCAGTACTAGATTTTCAGAACTTCTATCATAAATTTTTTCCATGGAATTACGTCTTAGTGTGGATTTATTCTAGCCTACCAAACTGCATTGTTTCTAATGGTTCTCTTCAGAAGTTAAACCCACCCAAATATTTTTTATGGCTGTCATTTTCTGGACTTTGAGTCACTGGCGTTCTTATAATCGAACTTGATCTGTCTTTTTATGACACAAAACGACCCTAAAAATCCCAGGTCGCTGGCTCAATTCGTTCTCGAGTTATCGTGATGACAGACAGACAGACAGACAGACGGGAAACTTTTTGATCATCAGTGGCGGACTGGCCAGGGTGGGGAGGTGGGAATTCCCACCTGGGCCCCCGAAGGGAGCCGCGGGCCCCCCGCACCCGACCTCGGGCACCGCGGGCCCGAAGGGCCCGATCCGGCCAGGGGCCCGGCCCGAGGTTCGGCCCAGCGCGCCCGGAGGGCCCGGAAATCTTAGAGGCGCCGAGGGCCCATAGGACCCGAGGGCGCAGAGGGTCCGAGGGCCCAGAAGGGCCGAGGGCCCCCTGCCCTGGCTTGGTCGGGCCTGAAGGGCTCGAACGAAAGGACCGAGCCAAGGGCCCAAGTCCTAGGCGCAACGTGGGACCAGGGGCCCCGGCCTGGGCCCTAGGTTGAAGCGCCTTGTAATAGTTTAGAAATCAAAACTTAATAGAAATGGTTCGGGCATAACCAGATTTTTTACGCTCGCTTCGCTCGCGTTGTTTATTGTACTACAAAAGCACTATGCACCTAAATCGCGTCCGAAGGAAACCTGCCCACTTGGTACTTTTACAGTGTTTTTGGTACACGTAAGTGCCTCTTAGCGCCCTTATATTATTCAAAAATTTTCGCGCTCGCTCCGCTCGCGAAATTTTCCTACAAGTGGCTGGTACAGTTAGTACGGCGACATGCTGGAAAATCAAATATTTACGTAAAACAGGTCAGACATGTACAACTTGGTGTGCTTTATTACGTATAGTTTGCCCCTGAGAGGTAGGCAAAACCGGGCCCCCTTTCCAGATTTCCCACCCGGGCCCCTGACCACCCAGTCCGCCCCTGTTGATCATTACTGGAGTAATAGGCTTCGCTAATCGCTCAGCCAATAAGTAATTGTGTATTAAGATTCCTGCTTTTTGGCTGAGCGAGTACGGAAGCCCATAACTCCACTGACCGGAAAAGTTTCATTCTGTCTGTCTGTCTGTCTGCTTGTTTGTTTGTCAGTCTGTCCGCACGATATAACTCGAGAAAGAATTGAAAGAGCGATCTAGGAATTTCACGGTCGTTTTGTATCATAACAAGCAGAGGCCCGACCTTCCGCCAAACGCAATGGCCAGCTCCGCTTCGTTCCGCCGGCAACTCCGTTCGGCGGGGGCCGGGGCTGCTTGGCGTGCCGGCGGCGATGGCCGGGCCGGCGGCGATGATTCTGTCACATTCTGTCACATTTCTGTCACGCGATTTGCTGAAAAACATGATCGAATGATGTAGCAAGCCTTCGGCCCGCCTAAACCCGTCGTCTTTGAGTTTGCCCCAAAGACTCGAGAAAGGATGTAACGGTAAAGCACCACGACCACAACCCACCCTGCTGCTTAGAAAACGGTTTTTGCGAGTTGGGGGGGAGTTTTCTTTCTATTTTGCACATTTTAGGCCCTTTTCTACAACTTATTGTTCACTATGGCAATTTTTAGCTTAATTTCGTCAAAAAAGACCCTCTAGCGCCTAAACGGTTAGAGATAGATCGAAACGGACGAAATTTTCGTCCAGAGGCAGAGGGCTCTACTTTGACGAGTTACCCCTTATGAGAACATAAAACAAGCAGGCCCGCCCTTCCGCCAAACGAAGTTGCCAGCTCCGCTTCGCTACGCCGGCAACTCCGTTCGGCAGGGGCCGAGCCTGCTTGGCCAGGCCCAGCCAAGGAGATATACTGTTTCCGGTTTGTAAAAGTGTACCCCTCCACCCCCGCCTCACCCCTGGCTGCAATGTTTTACCAACCTGAGAAATGCGTCATAGCAATACTTTGTAACACTTGTCACGCAATTTAGATCCATGATGGTAGTTTGAATTAAACAGGAGTAATATGAAATGACTCTTCTGTGTTTGAAAGCAGAAAAATACGTTTTAAATGAATATAAAATAAAACTTCGTGCTGCTGACTTTCATGGCTTTTCTGAGAAAACGACGAACCTGTCAAGGGTAAACAAACAAATCAGCAGAAGATGTGGCTTTCGAACTCCCCGTTCCTCCTCGTGCTCGAAAAATATTCTTCCTATTCAAAAACAAGCTGGGCCCGCTCTTCCGCCAAACCAAGTTGCCAGCTCCGCTTCGCTCCACCGGCAACTCGGTTCGGCAGGGAGCGGGCCCAGCTTGGCCTGCCGGCGGCGTTTGGAAC
>NW_026267417.1:155712-156181 GCF_000697945.3 Frankliniella occidentalis | reverse complement strand
ACCGAGCAGTGGCGTAGCAAAGGAAGACAATATTTACGTCAAAATTCTCGATTTAACGTCGCGAAAAGTACCCGTTCCTTGGTGGTATAATTTATGGCACTCTGGCACCGTGCTCTAGTACCCCCAGAGTACCTTGGACGTGAACGGCGTGAATTATACCACCAACGTAACCAAGCAGTGGCGTAGCAACATGGGACGATGTTTACGTCAAAATTCTCGTTTTAACGTGTCGAAAAGTACCCGTTCCTTGGTGGTATAATTCATAGCACCCTGGCAACGTGCTCTGGTACCCCCAGAGTACCTTGGACGTGAACGGGGTAAATTATACCACCAAGGTAACCAAACAGTGGCGTAGCAAAGGAAGACAATATTTACGTCAAAATTTCGATTTAACGTCTCGAAAAGTACTCGTTCCTTGGTGGTATAATTCATAGCACTCTGGCACCGTGCTCTGGTACCCCCAGAGTAC
>NW_026267417.1:153397-155662 GCF_000697945.3 Frankliniella occidentalis | reverse complement strand
GAAGTGACAACAATTATACCCTGAAAATTTCAAACCTCTAGCTCACGTCCTTCTTGGGAAACGGACAGACAGACAGACAGACAGACAGACAGACAGACGAACACAGAGGCGATGGCATAAGCCCGCTTATATAGCTTTTAAGCAAAAGAGCGGGCTAAAAAACAATGTCATCTAGGAAAAGAAAGTGCGCTGTGAAAGGTTGCGATGCCTTTTCACAAACTGGTGATGGGAAAATGATGCACCGGTTTCCGCTCGAAGCAGTCAGGTTAGTTAGTAGACATCCACGAAACGGGTTATGACACCTTGCTAATGTCAGTCTCGCTAAGAGATTTAAAAAACAACAACTTCTGAATGAAGGTGTGGGTAGTCGTGCCGTTTTTACATTAATTTTTCATTGTTTCAGACAAATGAAGTGGAAACTTCGATCTGGGAATTTTGACATTTTTTCCAAGCTAACTTCAATGCAGGTGCATAAAAACCTGGTCATGTGCCCCAAGCATTTTGAGGATAAAATGTATTTCGATCCCCGATTCCGGACAAAGTTGGCTTCCTGGTCTGTTCCAACTTTGTTCTGTTCATTAGAGGATCCTGGTGTGCTTGTCACAGAACTGGGTAAGTTGCTATGGTTGCTATGCTCTTCAGTGTGGCGTGAGAAGTGCTCATCCAGAAATATTATTGTTTCAGGAAACGGGGCTGTACATGATGACTCACCTAATTTGTCTGTTGCTGACAGTGTCTTGCCTCAATCTGGTAATTAAACAATTGCTTGGATCATCATGATGGTAATTAAGGTTTGATTGAACTGCTAGTGAGTAAGCTGTGTGTGATAATTATTTTTTCAGGTAATGATGTCTCTTGGTTTGATATGCCAGGGGTGACAATGCCATTGCATAGTGTTTCTCCTGCAGCTTTCAAACCGTCCAATATGCCCATATCTGATTCAGTTGTCCTCTCTCCATCTGGTAATTCCATATCAGTTACATTGAACTTTTTAAGGGGTGGATAAATCCCCTGCTAAGTGTACACCCCTTATTCTGCCCAATTCAAACCATGATTCAAAGTGATTCAAACCAATTAAAAAATAATGAGCACCTTACCCCATTCGGTGGCGAGGTGGCAGCGCGTAGTGGGAACCATAACATGCAAATTTTCTCGTGCGTTTCGGTTAAAATGAGTGGTCCTATCGTCTTCGGTGTGAAAAATTAACTCCCTACCACACAAGTTTTATCAAAAATAACACCAGACTAAGGGCGTTTGAGATATTTTAGCGACTAGAGGCTTCTGCTTTGTTATGGTTCCGCCGAATGGGGTAAGGTGCTCATTCAATCCATTCAGTCCAATTTAAATTTAATTCAAGCTCTAATTCAAATTTTATATATGTAAATTGTACACCAAATTCAGGAGTTATCTACCGCTTGGAACTTTTAATTTGCCATGTTTCAATATCATGTCATTTTTTCTCTAAATTATTGTACAGGCAAGCGGATGAGGGAGGAGGATAAACTAAATCTCGATCTGGAGCATCTAAAGCCACCTTCCAAAGTTGTGGTCTGTGAAGTTCAAGAACCAGTTAGAAGCAGGCGTAAGTTTCAAATTAAAATGTTTAGGAATAAAGTGAACTTATACTTGTGATAGCAGTGGGAACAAGCAGAAGGAAGGGCTCATAAAAAAAATGAACATTAGTATGTACTTACAATGTGTTTGACTATTTCTATTTGTAGGGTCACTTCATAGCTCGGGTGCCAAGGATAGATCAGCTTCCCCTAAAAGATCCAGGGTCAGCAAAAAACAGCTTGCTGAAAGTTGTGGTTTAAAACTTACAGAAGAAAACCAAGATGCTGTGAAGACGTCGGTAGACTTGGCCAACCGCAGTTGGCCAACCGGAGATCAGCTTTTTCGGATGATGGTATATGTTTTTTTTTTTTTTTTCAAAAATTCAAAAAAAAGGCAGGAAAAGGCAAGAGAGAAAACAATATGCTGGAGAACCGAAGACACCGAGTGACCGAGCATTGGCGTAGCAAAAAAGGACAAAATTGACGTAAAAATTCTCGTTGTAACGTGCCGGAAAGTACCCGATCCGTGGTGGTATAATTCGTGGCACTCTGACACCGTGTTCTGGTACCTCCAAAGTACCTCTCACCTTAACGGCGTTAATTATACCACCAAGGTAACCGAGCAGTGGCGTAGCAAAGTTGGACGATATATACGAGAAAATTGTCGATTTTACAGGCCGATTGTACCCGATCCGTGGTGGTATAATTCGTG
>NW_026267417.1:147359-149262 GCF_000697945.3 Frankliniella occidentalis | reverse complement strand
GAAAAGTACTCGTTCCTTGGTGGTATAATTCATAGCACTCTGGCACCGTGCTCTGGTACCCCCAGAGTACATTGGACGTGAACGGGGTGAATTATACCACCAAAATAACTGAACAGTGGCGTAGCAAAGGAAGACAATATTTACGTCAAATTTTCGATTTAACGTCACGAAAAGTACCCGTTCCCTGGTGGTATAATTCATGGCACTCTGGCACCGTACTCTGGTACCCCCAGAGTACCTTGGACGTGAACGGGGTGAATTATACCACCAAGGTAACCAAACAGTGGCGTAGCAAAGGAAGACAATATTAACGTCAAATTTTCGATTTAACGTTTTGAAAAGTACTCGTTCCTTGGTGGTATAATTCATAGCACTCTGGCACCGTGCTCTGGTACCCCCAGAGTACATTGGACGTGAACGGCGTGAATTATACCACCAATGTAACCAAGCAGTGGCGTAGCAACGGGGAACGATGTTTACGACAAAATTCTTGATTTAAAGTCCCGGAAAATACCCGTTCCTTGGTGGTATAATTCATGGCAGTCTGGCACCGTGCTTTGGTACCCCCAGAGTACATTGGACGTGAACGGGGCGAATTATACCACCAAGGTAACCGAACAGTGGCGTAGTAAAGGAAGACGATATTTACGTCAAAATTCTTGATTTTACGTCCCGGAAAGTATCTCATCCTTGGTGGTATAATTCGTGGCACTCTGGCACCGCGTTCTGGTACCCCCAGAGTACCTCTCTTTTAAACGGCGTCAATTAAAAACTATAGATTGAAGTACCAAATGAACTTTGATCCATGTGCATTTGGTACACCAATAACTTAATACAACCCCTTTTTTTAAAAAATTGCATCCCGATTTAATGACAATGAAAATTCATGAAAAATGTTTACGCTCTTTAACAGGCACGCGGTCCTACCAGGCTTGGCTTGCCATTGGCTAGCGCATAGTGAGCGCGCAGATTCAAACAGGCTGCTGAGCACCGAAACAATCTTCGTGAATTTTTAGGTTTCTTCCATTTTATGTGTGTGCCCAGGTAATGAGATCATGAATTAGGGATGCGGGGCCTTCGGGATTTCTTCTGGAAGCAATTAGATCTCCTGTGTTATTAGACACATTCAAAATCAGCCTGCTGCGACGTAAAGCCCTTACATTGTACTATGACGCTGCAAAAGTCGCTTTTCGGCAGGGCGGGTGCGCACACACGGAAAAAATGACTTCGTTGTGAGGATCAATTATGTTTGGTAGGCTAAACTCGATAGCTGGAATCGAGAATCCGATACCCACAACCAGAAAATGGTTGCCGCTTCCGGGCACTTTTACGAATGAAACAAACTTCAGCTTTGTTCTATTTGCACAAGTGTACACAGCAACCCTCCTGACGCGAAACCGTTTGAGATATTACAAAACGGTGCAACTACTACAGGGCTACTGGCTACATATTGCGCTTATCAAACGCAGTTTTGTATTTCATAACGTTTTGGTGTGGAAAGCTCCACTATCACAGTAACGAGAACAATGCCCTTACACTTAGAAAGCCGAACTCTTGGTTCTAGAGCGAAATTCCCTTAAATAAATGAAAGGCATTTTGCACTTGAAGTGAGACAAATTTCTCTTGAACTAAGACAAAAACCGAGACTAAAACACTTGATTCAAGTACCCAAACGCTTGATTTAAGTGCCAAAATTGTTCTCAAATCAAGTGCAGAATGCACGGTAAATACGATGTCGCATTTATTGAGGGAAAAGGAAAACTTTGAGAAACTCCCCTGGTTTGACGAAAACTCCTCAGATTTCGAGGAAGTATCCTTAGAAAATGTGGGATTTTTCCTCAATTTCTGAGAAGATTCCTCAAAATTTAAGGCGAGATCGGACAATTCTTCCTTAAACCAGGGC
>NW_026267417.1:139922-142569 GCF_000697945.3 Frankliniella occidentalis | reverse complement strand
TTTTTTGGCCTGGTTCCGCCCCTGCCACGTCAAAACTCATTGCAGAAATAGATTCAGCGCACACGAAAACCCCTTAGAACGAAGGTGGAGTTTATTTAAGTTATTGGTTTCCGCTTATATTAATTTTGGCCGCTTTTTCGTGGTTTGAGCCCACTGTGCGCCGCTCCCCCGCGCGCCCGACCCCACCACCACTCTCTGTATCCGCTTTTGTTCTTCTTACTTCCGCTCCGCGCTCTAGAGGGATACCCTATACGTGAGTGTGTTTGTCAGTAAATCTGAACGCTTCAAGGTGTCCATAACTGCAGGGGCAACCTCAAAAATGAACACAACTAAGCATTCAATTTTACTTTGAACACCAAGTCAATCAGTTACAGTTGTTCATAGAACACCCAGAAATATGATTTCTTGTTTCAAGTACATTTTGTACTATAAGTGACACAAGATTAATTTGTCCTTGACACAAGATGATTTTTCTTCATTTCATCTTGCGTCAAGAAAACATTATTCTTGTGTCACTTTTAGTACAAAATGCAATTGAAACAAGAACTCCTTTTACTACGTGAATTGTTGAGTACTTCAATTTTGCATCAACGGTTTTGGTGTACTGTTAAATTTTCTGCTGTAAACTACGGTTTACAATGATTTTTAACAGTGCCAGGCTGTACTTTCGGACCAAACACTATATAGAATGATGTAAATATTTTAGTAAAACTTACCTAATTACATAAAGTTTGCGTAGGCGACTGAGACTGGATTAGGTAGCACTAGTCGTACGAAGCCTCCTCGTGGCCTCCGCCTGGGGAGGGGACAGGTCAGACGAACGTCGCATGTGCTGTCGTGCTTGCCTGTGTGCTGTACATTTCTCCTACTTTGCTAAAACGCGACTGTCATAACGCTTGCCTTGCTGCACTTGTGGCGCTTTTGTGCTGCAGAGTTACCTTTCTAATTTTTTTTACCGCTATGCTTCTCCGCGTGGCATGTGGCTTAAAATCTGCTTTTCAGGTCTCCCCAGCACGTCTACCGACTAGCGGGCTGCCATGCTCTTCAAAATTCTGCATGCAACTGGCGTAAGGTTTCCTTTTATTCACTTTGAACGCTATTTGCTTGGTGATTTCCGTTCTCTTTATTTTCACGCCATGTCTATCTGCATGGCATGTGGCTTATTATTCGCTTTTCCGGTCTCCCCATTACGTCTACGGCATGCGCGGTGCCCGGAAAATCAGCGCCTTCAAGAGGCGTGAAGTGGTAGGGTGGTACGCAAAAGTAAAGGAATTAGTGAGGTTTGGACCTGACATAGAAGAGCGCAAAAAAAGAAGGCCTGTGAAAAGAAAAAGCTTTTCTTCAGATGTCTTCTAAATGAAAAATAAAGTTATTAGCAATCAACCTTTCGATAACAGACATCTCGACATTTGTTCATCAATTTGCATAAAAAAATAACTGACGTTTTAATTGCAATATAGCTCTTTCCCTGAGTTCAAAAATTGTTTTTTTTTTTCTTAACAGAAAGAAGCAAGACGGGCGGCCAGACCTGGTCCACCTCAACAGCGAAGGCCACGCCGCGCTATTGACACTGATAAAAAGTAAGATTAGGAGGTATTTGTAGGTCCGTAAGTCACCACACCTGTACGACTATGTATACGTGGAAAGGACTGCATTAAATTTGTGAATTATCTTATGTTTTATTGAAATAAGAAAGAGAGCTTATGTAATACATACGTACCCTTTTGCTTTGCTTCTGCTTCATTCCCCGCAAGCCAAGAGCCAAGGATCTCTTTATACCTGTAAAATAAATGTTTGTTGATTAATATTCTCTATTCTAACCAAAGAATAAAGAAACCAATAACAATAATGAAACCGTGGGGTGAACTGAGCTGTACGGTTCATGGTTGACGTATGACGCAAATAAACATATTGTTTACAAACTTACCTTCTATCTTCGATTTAATTTTTTTCTCAATTGCACTGCTTTGTGCTTCGTAAGCGGCGTTTGCGGTTCGGTTTGGCTGTTTGGTAAGTTAATGGATGCATGATGTCCAACACGGTGCACAGCGCACATTAAAAAATTAGAGAAAAGCGAGAAACGGAAACAAAACAGAAAAATACGTAAACGTAGATACATTGCAAAAAAAAATTAAGCAAAGGAGGGTGGTTCTGAGTACGCACGAATAACTCCGTGCGACATGCAAAAAAAAAAAAAAACATACAACCCAGTTAGTTTATTCTCCACACCCAGTCACTTTGCAAAAGAAATTGATAACCCTCTAAGTCAGGGGCCAAAAACTAGAGCTATCCACCAGAGCCGCGTCTGCATAGGACACATGCCTTACGACCTCTTCGGCAGAAACAGTAAAAGTGATATAGTCGGCTCAGCGTTCGGCTCATAGGTACCTGGTGGGTAGTAGAACAACCCCCTGGAAGTGCCAGGATTAGTACCACCAGGGTTCAGGTGATACCTGCTTTGAATCATCGAATTTCGACAAAAAGTCGAAGGCCGCACTTAACCTTGCGATTTCTCATAAACATTGGTGGTACAAATCGAGCCCTTCGGCTCAGAGGTACCTGGTGGGTAGTAGAACAACCCCCTGGAAGCCCAAGATTTGTACCACCAGGTTTCAGGTGAGACGGCGTGTCGAAATCGACAGAACCG
>NW_026267417.1:138137-139102 GCF_000697945.3 Frankliniella occidentalis | reverse complement strand
GAAAAGGAAGGGGGGTGAATGTATACAGGTACATTTTAGGGCATACAGGTACGGTACATTGAGGGCTCTGAATGGGTACACGCGAAAATTGTGGGCGCCACTATACGGCCAAGGATTCAGGTGATATCTGCTTTAATCATCATTATAACATATATATCGCCCCACTTTGCTACGCCACTGCTCGGTCACCTTGGTGGTATAATTGACGCCGTTAAGGTGGGAGGTACTCTGGAGGTACCAGAACACGGTGTCAGAGTGCCACGAATTATACCACCACGGATCAGGTACACTCGGCCTGTAAAATCGACAATTTTCACGTACATATCGCCCCACTTTGCTACGCCACTGCTCGGTTACCTTGGTGGTATAATTGACGCCGTTTGAAAGAAAGGTACTCTGGGGGTACTAGAACACGGGGCCAGAGTGCCACGAATTATACCACCAATGATCGGGTACAATCGGCCTGTAAAATCGATAATTTCCACGTTTATATCGTCCCACTTTGCTACGCCACTGCTCGGTCACCTTGGTGGTATAATTGACGCCGTTAAGGTGGGAGGTACTCTGGAGGTACCAGAGCACGGTGCCAGACTGCCATGAATTATACCACCAAGGAACGGGTACTTTTCGAGACGTTAAATCGGGAATTTTGACGTAAATATTGTCTTTCTTTGTTACGCCACTGTTCGGTTATCTTGGTGGTATAATTCACCCCGTTTACGTAAAAGGTACTCTTAGGGTACCAGAGCACGGTACCAGAGTTCCATGAATTACACCATCAAGGAACGGGTACTTTTCGAAACGTTAAATCGTGAATTTTGACGTAAACATCGTCCCCTGTTGCTACGCCACTGCTTGGTTACGTTGGAGGTATAATTCACGCCGTTCACGTCCAAGATACTCTGGGGGTCCAAGAGCACGGTGCCAGAGTGCCATGAATTATACCACCAAGGAACGGGTACTTT
>NW_026267417.1:136417-138087 GCF_000697945.3 Frankliniella occidentalis | reverse complement strand
GAACACGACAAACATTACATTCGGGCTGAGCATATAGCCTACTACACGTCAAATTTCATCAGCTTTCCTAATCTCTACTTGCTTTCCACCGTAGATGCATACTTATTTCAAATAAGCTTCCCCCGTTGTGGTATCGCGCCTCGGCCGGGTCTCGACCATTGCGTTTCCAGGCCCTGCTTAAACATGGGAGTTCCACCAAGATTTCCCCCTTTTCTTCAAAAAATTAGAAAAAATGTTTTTATCGTGTGGTCTTTTTTCATTTTGGAGAATTTCTCTCTTGAACCAGGAATGCGGCTTTCTGAGTGTAGTAGATGCATGCGATAATGTTTCAGAACGAGTTCATTCTACACCAGGACATTAATGTTCAGCTTTGTACATCTTGCTTTAACTTTTTCAGCCTCAGAGCAAATTCCACTTGGTGGCGGAGTCAACTGGGCAACTTGTGAGCCTGCTGGCCCAGAAGTGCCGCAGCGTAGCCCTGTTGACTCTCCCAACGGTGGCCAGGTTTTCGCCAGATTGTGGCGTCAACCGCAAAGTGGCGGACTTCAATGAACGTCTCCGACGTTTGGCTCGAAGTAAGTGTCTTTGTTCTATTCTCGCTGCTGATGTTAACCTAGCCCTAATGAGGAACGGGATTTTTCGAAATTGAAGTGCTTCACATTTGAGTGCTTCTCACTACTCGTTAGACATCAGTATTTTTCCTCCTTGATGGATTGTGTCTGTTTATTTTGTTTTCTTTTGTTTTTAAATGGGCCTTTGAAACTTTGAATATGATTGATGGTTTGGCCTCTTGAAAAAGTGCGCAATAGTGCTGAAAACGTGTAACAATTTTGAGCGCAAGATACAAGGGTTTGGGACATATCACTTTCTTGTTTTTGAGTCATAACAAATGCATGTGTTAATCTGTAGGTTTATAATGGCAATATGTGTGAAAAATTGTGTTTTTTTTCACAAACTTTTTTCAAGATTTCGTGCTCGCCCAAATTTTACACGTTTTCAGCACTATTTTTCAACTTCTGTTGAGACCAAACCATTGAACATTTACAAAGGCAGCCTCCTCTAAATAAAGGCATTACGATCTGAACCAAAGGTGCAACATTTCATTGCCCTTGGAATATGTTGTGACTTCATAAAGGCATTAAAACTGAAGGCCCCTAGAAAAGTATGAAGTCCTACCTTAGATTTTTCAGTGCGGATGCAGTTGCACTTTTGTAAATTACAGTCAACTGCTTTTTCATTCATTAAGATTTTGCTTTCACTTGAAAACACATGTTTTTTTTTCTTCTGTTAAACAGGGTACCCACAGTGCATAATTATTGAAACCGAAGAAATGTGCAAGGATAGCCAAGGCCAAGTACTGCTCAAGTTCTATCAAGCGTAAGTACTTCTTATTTTAATAGTAATTGCCGTACTTACAGGCTGAACTCCTTGTGCATCACCCGTCGAACTTGTGCACACGCCTATTTAAGCCACTTTTGAGGTAGTAGGTCAGTCTTCACACCCTTTACTCAGGTGGACGGAGTTGATACCCGAAGGACAGCTCGCCCCAGCTAACTTGCCCCAGTCCCAAGTCGCCCCATGCCCAATTCGCCCCAGCCCACGTCGCCCCAGCCCAGGTCGCCCCAGTGCTAACTCGCCCCAATTTAAATGTATTTTTCAAAGGATTTTCA
>NW_026267417.1:135312-135747 GCF_000697945.3 Frankliniella occidentalis | reverse complement strand
TTCCCCCTAGCGAATCTCGCCAAAAGCAGATGCGTCCTTCTTCGGCGGCACCGAAACAGATGCGCCCTTGTTCATCGGTCGCGCGCAGATCCGCCCTTGCTCCAGGGACACGTCGATAATTATTGAAACCGAAGAAATTTGCAAGGATAGCCAAGGCCAAGTACTGCTCAAGTTCTATCAAGCGTAAGTACTTCTTTTTTTAATAGTAATTGCCGTACTTACAGGCTGAACTCCTTGTGCATCACCCGTCAAACTTGTGCACACGCCTATTTAAGCCACTTTTGAGGTAGTAGGTCAGTCTCCACACCCTTTTCTCGGGTGGACGGAGTTGATACCCGAGGGATCTAGGACAGCTCGCCCCAGCTAACTTGCCCCAGTCCCAAGTCGCCCCATGCCCAATTCGCCCCAGCCCAGGTCGCCCCAGTGCTAACTCGC
>NW_026267417.1:134888-135262 GCF_000697945.3 Frankliniella occidentalis | reverse complement strand
AAGCACCACGAAAAGCGTTTTAAGGAACCACAGTGAGGACAAGACAACAATCTAGACGATTTTACAACGCTTTGGAACGAATATGCTTGGTTGTCCTGATAATCAACCAGGCGTTGGAGTTTATATTTGAATAGGGCATCCCTCTAGAGCGCGGAGCGGAAGTAAGAAGAACAAAAGCGGATACAGAGAGCGGTGGTGGGGGCGGGCGCGCGGAGTAGCGGCGAGCGGGCGGGGAGGCTCCCCTACCACCCGCCGCTCCCCCGCGCGCCCGCCCCCACCACCACTCTTTGTATCCGCTTTTGTTCTTCTTACTTCCGCTCCGCGCTCTAGAGGGATACCCTATACGTGAGTGTGTTTGTCAGTAAATCTGAACG
>NW_026267417.1:131919-134100 GCF_000697945.3 Frankliniella occidentalis | reverse complement strand
TGCATAAGCCCGCTTTAATGCTTTTTTAAAAGCAGAAGGGCGGGCTAAAAACTGCACTGGTTCACCTTTTTTAATTCTTGAGCAAAGCAGAAGGGTGGGGTGTAGTCACGGTGTTGCTAATGCCCCGTTACAGTCTCTTGTCATGTCCAGGGGGAAAATTTCTAGGGCCGCAGGCCCCCCGCCGGACTCTTTAGTCTACTCAAATATGCAAAGTGATTTACCGGTCACATTATTTATTTGATCATGCACTTCAGTAAATCGCGAGACTGAAATGGTCGGGCCTTCTTGGATGTGATATCCTATAATCTAATCTAATGTTTCATCTGCAGTTTAAATACAGTTGAAAAATTTCTTGCCAAAAGGATTTTCCCCTTTCTCTCTCCTTTCTTCGTGCCTATATCTGTTCGCAATCGTATTTGCTTGTTATTTTACCTTGACTTACCTTACCGAATGACGATCTCGGAACTGAAGCCGACGGGAGTTGAACCTTGGACCTCGACGCTGGGAGTCCGTTACGCTGACCACCAACCTACTGCGACATCGTCGCTCTCGAGGCGCAGTAGCTTGATGTCGTGCGAAAGGGCCCCGGCCCGTCGGTCTCTCTAGTCAAACTACAGTTGAACTAAATTTTCACTATGGATCAGCAAAGTGCCCTAGTTTGCTCTTTGGAAGGAATGTCCTCTGACAGAAGCAGTTTACGACTACAGTTGCCAATGTGTGAAAAGTATCTAATGACACAGTGTACGTTTTCAGATTACACATACATTGACGACCATTGATACACCATTGTCAAAATGAAGTCTCAACCGGAGTCGCAACTGTAGTCCGTAACTACTTACGTGTGTACAGGTCTGCATAGAAAACTAGTATGTAGTGTCTGCATTTCAGAAAAGCGCTCAATAATGGAAATAATTTAGATTCTCAGAGTGGCGATGGACTACGATATAACTGCGTTTTTGTGAGTGCAGTTCGACCACTGCAGTTTAGACTATACTTTAACTTGTGATCCTTCCACCCGGGCTTCGTTTGGTGGAAGGGCGGGCCTGCTTGTTCATCTTGTTTTCATAAACATCAGTTGTATATAGAGTTACCAAAAGTACACCTATGAAATTCGTTATCTAAAGCTATGCCTTTGAAACTTTAGAAAAATGACACATTTGCTAACAGGTCTTCAGAAAGTGACTTAAAATGTAATAAAATGTCATATTTACTACTCCAAATGTGTTTTTTGCTTCTGGAAAGTGAGTTTTGGACTCATTTTGAAGTGTCATCATTACCGTTTTTTTCCACGTTACCGAGCATTTGGTAAATTACCGTAAATTAACAATTTTTCCGGTAACGTTAGCGGTAACATTACCAGCCGTCGCAACCCTATGAACTGAAACAAACCAGCTATTGACCAGTTTATTACTAGCTATAAGTACGCCAGACCACGTCTCGCGTAACAGGCTTCGCGATATCTCACGAAACACTGTTACGCTGCGACGCGCCTGGCGCACATATAGCTAGGCCTGCGGCGCTGACACCCTGGACGAGCAGATGGGAGGGTATAGAGGAACAGGGCCTTCCGGGCCCAAAATTTCACACACTAAAACCATTTGTAGGGGTCTTATTACTCTAAAATCATGGATAAGAAACTTCTGCTGTTTGGTAACGGTTTTCATAAAAAGTTCGAATTTTGACAGATTGTTATGTAAAAATCAACGTCTTAGTGATACTAGATAATCTAGGGACCCTTAAGCCCAAAAGAGGGTGTGGTTCGACCCTTTATGTGTGGTTTAAGTTTTGTTCCCTTTTCAGTTCTGTGCCATGAGGCCTTTGTTACGATTTACTAGACCATTTTGTCTTTCTCACCTTGTTTTCGCCAAGAAATGAGCCATAGCGCCTAAACGGTACAAGATAGAGCAAAACTGACGAAATTTTGGTCCAAAGGACTCTACTTTCACGAGTTACCTCTTAAGGGCCCATAAAAAAATATTTGAAAAAAATAAATATTTTGCAACCTTTTGTTTTTGATTTTTTTAAAAGTCAATTTTTAAGCTAGAATGCTCATCTTCGAATTCGATCTGTCTTTTTATGATACTAGGCAGATGTACGCCAGACCACGTCTCGCGTAACAGGCTTCGCGATATCTCACGAAACACTGTTACGCTGCGACGCGCCTGGCATACATCTACCTAG
>NW_026267417.1:131216-131869 GCF_000697945.3 Frankliniella occidentalis | reverse complement strand
CAACCCAGTTAGTTTATTCTCCACACCCAGTCACTTTGCAAAAGAAATTGATAACCCTCTAAGTCAGGGGCCAAAAACTAGAGCTATCCACCAGAGCCGCGTCTGCATAGGACACATGCCTTACGACCTCTTCGGCAGAAACAGTGAAAGTGATATAGTCGGCTCAGCGTTCGGCTCATAGGTACCTGGTGGGTAGTAGAACAACCCCCCGGAAGTGCCAGGATTAGTACCACCAGGGTTCAGGTGATACCTGCTTTGAATCATCGAATTTCGACAAAAAGTCGAAGGCAGCACTTTACCTTGCGATTTCTCATAAACCTTGGTGGTACAAATCGAGCCCTTTGGCTCAAAAGCACCTAGTGGGTAGTAGAACAACCCCTTGAAAGCCCAGGATTTGTACGGCACAGTGGCGCCCAAACTGTGGTTCAACCCATGCACGTGCATGGGTACATCGGCTATACAGGTACATTTTAGAGGCCTATACAGGTACATGGAGACAGATAGGGACGAAAGAGAAAAGGAGAGAAAGGTAAAGAGGAAGGAAGAGAAGGAGAGAAGGGAAAGGAAAGGAAAGAAATAAGGCAGAAACAGAAGAGATTATTGTGAGACCTATAACATCCAGCCCCTGCCCTGCCCGCGCCCCCACGGGCGTC
>NW_026267417.1:121571-130008 GCF_000697945.3 Frankliniella occidentalis | reverse complement strand
GACAGACAGACAGACAGACAGACGGACAGACAGACGCGAAACTTTTTGATCATCACTGGAGTAATAGGCTTCGCTAATCGCTCAGCCAAAAAGAAGATATCCAATAAAAATAGAAGTACACCCTTGGGACCTCTTTAAAGTACAGTTCATGGCATTCTGATATTGTTTATGTGTTAAGCTATACCTTGTGTTGGGAAATATACCCCCAGGTTCCATCCCTACACCTACAGTGGCTCAGAAACTAATTTTATTGACAAAGGTACCAAAAATGCATTTTCGGAGATAATAGCCCCCTTCATAGAAAACTATGATTTATAACCCCAACTGTGGTTTCGCCTTCTAATAGTATTATTTCATAGTAAGCAAAACGTATGCGAAGGCAAATAGTACAACCAACCTATAACTAAAAATAAATATCATATAATTTATTAGTTATGACAACATCTAATATTGAATAGAAAACTTTGACTATTCCGACGTAAAAATTAAAATCTATAGGGCCGTTAACGCGTTAGCGTTAGAATTTGTGGTAAATATCCCTGCCATTGCACAGAAAGGATCTGGTGTTTGGGCCAATATTTGAATACTATACCTGTGTCTGGTTTACTTGTGCAACCAGGAACTACACAATTAGTGTATCCCATATTGTAGTTAATGGGCTGTGCTGTATTTATAGGTGGTTCAAATCAGGAATTATTAAATAAGACCAATAAATTTGACTCGAAGCTCAATGAAAATGGCGTCGATGGTCTTCCCTTTCGCGTGTGTTTGAAATGAAAGCCTTCAGAACAAGGCGGTAAGGTGGTGGCGTTCGAATATGATTATTGTCATTCGTGTCTGTTTCCTTACTATAGTAAAGGAGTGTTCATTCGGACGCAACCAGTCCAAAATTTTGTTGATGATTTGATTGTTTTATTTAGAATAAGTGGTGAAAATAGAAATATTATGAGAAGGCGGTAAGGTGGCGGCGTTCGAAAAAAAGTAGTGTCACTCTAGTTCTGTGCATTGTAGCAAAGGAAGGGATTGTTTGAACGTAGACTTTAGAGGTGTCTTCTTTCCTCTGAATTGGCTCGGCTCAGATGTAAAACTATCTTCATCTCTCTCGTGACGAGCCGAGCATCGCCATAGAAACTAGTAATAGTAAATTTGCAAAAAACTGAAAATTAAGTTTTTGATAAAACTTCGGGGGCCAATTTAAAATTGAACTTTCTAATTTTTTTAAAAAAATTAAGAAAATCGTTAGACAGGTTTCTAATATTCCATAAAGGGCCATGTAAAACAATTGACTATCGCGGCAAAACGATCGTAGAATACAACTCCGTGTCTAAAAAGATAAATCGCAATGCCTTTCACTTCTCTTTCACCAGCATATTGACATCCAAAATGGTGAATGTTGTTGGCCATGCTAAACAACGTACTATGAATGGTGTTTCTGGCCACTTCCAACACAGTAAAGCGGTATACCGCAAAACCTTTCACTTCCCTTTTACCACCAGTTGCGGGACAAAAATGTTTCTGATTCTGGCTACAGTGGTCCACGGAGTATGATGTTCCTGGTGAACTCCAACAAATAATAAGATAAATTGCTGGTGAAAGGGAAGTGAAAGGCATTGCGATTTATCCTTATATTCCTGTGGGTTCGCCAGGAACCTCATTTATGCTCCGGGGACCATTGTGGCCAAAAGCAAAATCATTTTGGCCCGAAACTGGTGGTGAAAGAGAAGTGAAAGGTATTGCGATACACCGCTTTACTCTTGAAAGTGACCAGAAACACCATTCATAGTACGTGGTTTAGCATGGCCAACAACGTAAACCATTTTGTATGTCAAATTGCTGTTGAAAGGGAAGTGGGGCATTCCGATTAATCTGTTTATTCCTGAGGGTTCGCCAGGAACATCATTTATGCTCTGTGGACCACTGTGGCCAAAAACAGGGATATTGTTGGCCCGAAACTGGTGGTGAAAGGGAAGTGAAGGGTATTGAGATATACCGCTTTACTGTTAATAAAAGTGACCAGAAATACCATTTATAGTTCGTAGACCAGTGTGGAAAAAAAAGAGCCGTTTTTTATGGTTAATAGCTGCTAAAAGGGATGTGAAAGGTGTCATGATGTACCATCTGAACGTTAAAACTTTACTAGGTACATTATCCATACTCCGTGCCGTGAACCACCGTGGGAAAAAAACAACAATTTCGGCTTTAAACCGGAGGTGAATGTGAAGTGAGAGGTATCATTATATACTACCTTACTGTTATACTGTTGAGAGTGATCAGAATCACCATTCATACTCCGAATGGCACATCTTATGGAGCTGATCGAGGGCACGTGCCCGTCCCAAGCACCTGCAGGTAAGAGCATATGCAACCCAAAGAACCGCAGCTTTTGGAACACCCGGTACACACTCGGTCCATCACGTAGTCCCGAAACTTCGTTGGAGCAATTTTCTGTGTCGTGAGGATTCTGGGTGGTGAAGCACTGCTCCATCACGACCCAGAAAATATCACGTCACCACACAGAATCTTCACGACACAGAAAATCACGACACAGAATCATTTCTCTCACCACACAGAATCCTCACGACACAGAAAATCACCACACAGAATCCTCATGATACAGAATCCTCACGACACAGAATTCAACCCCCGACTGCTTCACGACACAGAATACTCACGACACAGAATCCTCACGACACAGAAAATCACCACACAAAATCCTCGCGACACAGAAAATCACCACGCAGAAAATGCTACTCTGTGTGGTAATTTTCTGTGTCGTGAGGATTCTGTGTGATGAATACCACCCGGGGTTCTGGTACTTCCAGCGCCTCTTCGCACGTGTTTTGCAGCATGGTGTTGTCATGCCACCTAGGCGCCCAGTTAAGAGAACGTAGTTTACCCAAATAGTTGAGCAATCGTATGGCCTGCCGTCGGTGCGAACCGTGGCCGTCAAATGTGGTGTTCTGTGCTGGGCGCGTGGTCACCCAGGACAGCTGTTAGAACGGTGTTTGTGCAAGTGTGTTGGCGCTCCAAGTGGGCTGTTCTTATTATTTTATGCCAGCCGTTATTAGTTTTCCCTTTCGTTCTATAGGTAGAGAGAGATATCGTCGCATCCCCCCGGTTGAAAATGCTGTGTTGCTTCGTGTGACGTTAAATGCACACACGAGCACGCGCACAGCGGCTGCGGATGTGGGCGTCAGCCACATGACGGTGAACCGGATTTTGAGGGGCCATGGGTTGCACCCATTCAAAATCGGACACCACCAGGCCCTCAAACCAGGCGATCCACCGAGGCGATATGCCATGTGCGAATGGTTTCTTGACAGGGTAAGGAGATATGTCAAATCATTACTGCCGTTCAGATGTTTGTGATGATCGCGCTACCGACAGGACGATGACCACATGTGCACTGTGCAAGGAAGGAATCTTAAATAGTGTTCTCTTTTTTTCCAGATTGAAAATGTGGAGAATCCAGGAGACGACCCGTTTCTTGCGAGTGTGCTGTTCAGTGATGAGTGCACTTTCAGAAGTGATGGAGGCGTTAACCGCCACAACGCTCATCACTATTCCGGGGAAAACCCTCATTCCTTCCAGGTTAGCAGTCAGACAGTGAAATAATTGTAACGTTGTTAAATTGATTGTTTTACCAAAGTATCGTTGCTAACGCATTTTTCCTATTTTTGCAGCCAAACCATGTTCAGGGGGGGTTTAATGTCACCGTTTGGGCCGTGGGTGACCAAGTGATAGGGCCGTATTTTTGGCCGGATAATGTTACTGCTGAGGAGTATGGTAACTTGCTCAACTATGAGCTCCCCGACATGTTGGACGAGGTCCCACTTGAAATTCGCAGAAGGATGTGGTTCATGCAGGATGGGCATCCAGCTCACACATCACTGCTTGCTCGGGGGCTTCTCAACAGGGACTATCCCGGAAGGTAAATATATATCCTGTACCGGTCTACCGACAATTGATTGTCATCAACACGTGATGCATTTTGCCCAGTTCGAACTATTTGGCTAACTTTGCTTTTCTTTAAATATATTGCAGGTGGATAGGGAAGTATAGCCCTACTGTCGAGTGGAGCCCTCGCTCGCCTGATTTGACCCCACTAGACTTTTTTCTGTGGGGTTACATTAAAGACAGGGTTTATGGCACAGTCCCGGAGGACCGTGACACTCTCATGGCCCGGATTACGGTTGCCTGTGACGAGGTGACACCTCAAATGTTGCACAATGTCAGGAATAACCTGGCTAGACGGCTAACTCTGTGTGTAGAGAACATGGGGGGCCATTTTGAACACGGGGGCCAAAATGATCCCCACATTCCTGAGTAGAGTGTACCTTTTTGTTGAATTGTTTAATACGGACTTCTCTAGTCAGAGATTAACTATTTTTTGTTAGTGTTGAATATGGATTTGTCGACGCGTCCGGCGAACTAAGCCACATCTGTGGAGTGCCCGGTAAAAAAGCCACATTTGCGAAGCGCCCGGTAAGAAAGACGCATCTGTGTAGGATCTCTTATGGGGATGCGTCTTTCTTACCGGGCGCTTCGCAGATGTGGCTTTGTTACCGGGCACTCCATAGATGTGGCTTTGTTCGCCGGACGCGTCGTTGTCCAGTATTATATTAATTTATGTTTTGTTATACTTTTGATAGACTTCTTTAGTCAGAAATTACTTTATTTTTTGTTATTGGTGTTCTGACCTCTGGTCAGTTCATTATTACATTTACTTAATGATCTGTTATTGACTATTTGAAGTCAACCTTTATATCATAGTGACTTAAATAGGCTAATAAAAGAGCTTTTCTTTTAATTCTGATATTAAATTGCAGTTCATGATCTAAAACCATAAGCCACTTAAAATAAATTTGGTTTTTGAATCAAACTTTGTCTGGTGCAATTTATTTTCAAGTATTACACAATAACCTAAAACACATTTAAACAATTCAGAATAAAACTGAAATTTCGAATTGATTGCCTTTTTAAACAATCTTAATTTACGAAACCAACATAATTGATGAATAATCAATACCCTGTCCATGGATTATCCTGGCGGCGTGCAGCCCGCCCGAAAGGCCAGAGGACCAACATATGTCAGTAAAGAAAGAAAAGAGAAGTCGACAGGTGGCCCTGGGTGTCCGCACCGCGCAGGCGCGGTCCTAGCGGTGCACTTTAGTCGCCGGACTGGTTCCACCGCGGCGTGGGCGAGAGCAGCTTTTCAGTTAGGTGCAATATTGAAACTTTGAAACTTGCAATGATCGGTCAGGATGAGGGACTTGAAGGTGTCGCAGGAAAGCTGCGCGGTGCGGGATGATGCGTTGGGATGTGTCTGGCCGACCGACGTCATCGCCGTCCTCAGCGTCGCGCCTCGCGGGCCGCGAGTTCGTTGCAAAGGCTCTCTCCCTCTCCCTCTCCTAGACAGTCAACTTGACGCCCTTGGTGTGCGTGTGCGTGCGCGCTGCGCGTGCAGCTGCTGGAGGAGTCCTGACGGTGCACTCTAGTCGCCGGGCTGTCGCCGGGACGGCGGGCATCGCGGTGGGGGCGAGATCAGCCGCTGCCACAGGCCCAAGTTTGCGCTCAGGCCCCGCACTGCCACCGAGACTGCAGGCAGAGCGTTGCCGACACGTGCAGCGTCACCAAGTGGGAAAGTTATGTGAAAAAATCCAAAACTCGGTCAAAATGACGGCCTTGGCGGTTTTGGAGGCGAGCGGCGCTGTGCGGCAACGAGCGCGGGGGTGGCCCGGTCTGACTTTACTATCACGGTGTCGATGAAGTGCATGTTGGCCGGCGTGTCAGTGTCGTCATTAGATGTTGTAGCGAGGGTCCTGTACCCCCCAACTCATACTCTTGGTCAGGCGAGAAGCCGACTGACGTCGCCGGCTGTTCCCCCCTTCTCCTTCCGTCTCCCGGCCATGCGCTGTTGCCGAGTCGCCTCTAGCTCTGCCCAGCGCTGTGGAGCTCAGCCGTGCGCCCGCCGACGCGGGCATAGGCAGTCCCGCAAGTCTGTTGCGCATTCTCGGTACGTACTGACTATCTTCACTTCCAATCCCACCAAAACCTTCAAAATCAAAGAGAGAATTTAAAGGTTACTTAATTAGTTCAATACTGGCAAACAAGTAAAAAGTCTCTTTGCACACAAGAAAACCTATATCATTTTCAATCTTTTTACAAAGGAGAATCAACTTGTGCCAAAATTTTATGAGACTTTACTAAGTAAATTTATACTTTGGTAACACATACCTCCATGTCGATACCTCGAGTATGATGGGAAGAGGGCAGAAAACAAATTATGGGTATCTTTTGAAATGATAGTGGAGTCTTGGCCCGATGCTGAAAACAAGATGACTGTTAGGTGACACAATTAACAGTGCAAATGCATATGTTGTGCACATCCAATTAGAGAAACATACCTGCTGGAACTTCTTGTGCCATAGCCTGGTGAAATTCTTCAGAGTGAGAAACATTTATAGTATGGTATGTTGGGCAAGTGGTCCTAAACACACTTTCTTCTGCACAATATGAAAAAAAAGAAACACAACAAAAACGACAAATATGAGTTTACTGTGCATGCAAACAAACATCAATCTGCACAATTTCTTAATATGAAATTCACCTAGGCCGACAGTCCTGGTGTTGTCAGTATGCTGTAGAGTGTCAGAGAAAATCAATTCCTCGTGCTCATAAGAAGTTGACGGCTGGCTAGTGGCATCAAATGTAGCTGGTGTTAATGCGAGTTGACCAGTACTCTGGCTTGCAAACTCACTTCCCATGGTAAATTTTGCTTCCACTGATTGTTCAAAACTTAGAGCTTGGAATTCACCTGTGACAACATGGATTCAAGTTAAAATTTAAAAATTACATATACTATGTGATAAGCTTTAAGGTTTTAGGTCAATAGTGGTATGACACTTGCTTGTTGGGAGGGGACACACACCTGAAATGAAGGTCTTGGGGCTGAAATCTGTTGGTTGAGATGTGAAACCTTTTGCACCTTGGAAGGCCGTGGCCGGAAAGTTATGGAGTTGCGCTCGAGCCAAAGGATCCAATACCTCTGGTTGGGCATCTGGGCGATGTTCATCGTCATCACTGTAAATTAAAACAATCAAAGTTGTTGTACAGATTTATATTGGCTCGGCGGAAAGCTTCAAAAATGTAAGGTTAGGTTCGCTGCCTCTCGTGACACAAATTTCGTGATTTCACCAACGTCCAAAGAAGCGAAAGAATAGCAGTAAAAGCCGACCTCGTGCTGGCTGTCGATTGACAATTTTCACGGTTTGAGAATCCACGTCCGGGCAAGGTTATAAGGTGTACGAGAATCAGAGCGAAGCTGGCCTAGCACAGCGCTTGAAATTCATTTCGTGAATAGCATTAGAACTTACTGGGGAGGCGACTCCGTAGACGGGGTAGGCCTCTTCTGTCCGCGCCTCGATTCGTCGTCACGTTGCATTTTAGTTGTGTAAGAAAATGTTGAGAATAAAATTGCGGTCCGCAACTTCTCCCGGCACATACAACCCAAACAACAACACGGCGACGTGAGGCGGGGGCGGGCGGGGGCAGAGCGGTCGAGGCACAGCCGCAACCTCCGCAACCAGGCGCTCGGCACTTTGTGTCGGCACGCTCGGCACCGCCAACTCGCACCCGACCCCAGGGCCCGGCGGCCCGGCTGGTTGCGATCACAAAACAATTCAGTCCGATTTTCCCGTGAAACTATAACGAAGATCGTAATAAGTTGTATAGTTCTAAACATTCTCCCGCCTTCATCTACCACAAAAAAACACAGGTGAGTTTTACAATTTTAGCCTTAGTGGTGGTACTCTGTGCATGTGGGAAATGCGGAAATTCTGCTCGCTCAATGTTAACATTTTAAACTTGGGCACATTTCCGGTCCGATACCTGTGCCTCTACTGTTCCGTGAGTGTAAACAAGCAGGCCCGCCCTTCCGCCAAACGAGGTTGACAGCTCCGCTTCGCTCCGCCGGCAACTCCGTTCGCCAGGGGCCGGGCCTGCGTGGCCGGCCGGCGGCGATGGTCGGGCCTGCGGCCCGACCATTTCTGCCACGCGATTTGCTGAAGAACATGATCGAATGATGTGGCGGGCCTTCGGCCCGCTTAAACCCGTCGTCTTTGAGTTTGCCCCAAAGACTCGAGAAAGGGATGTAACGGTGAAGCACCGCGACTACAACCCACCCTTCTGCTTAGAAAACGTGTTTTGGGGGTGGGGGGAGAGTTTCCTTTGTATTTTGCGGTTTTTAGGCCTTTTTCGGTAATTGTTTACTTGAGTGACTCCTCGCCCTGGAGTCACTCAAGTATACCATCGGAAAGGTATTTTTCAGTAGAATCCTGAACAGTATTTATAAATTGGCGCTCGAGTCTGGTTTTCCTCAAAATTAAATAAATATGCGTCGCCGCTAACCTTCAGATGCACTTTGAAGACGGCAGAA
>NW_026267417.1:119911-120691 GCF_000697945.3 Frankliniella occidentalis | reverse complement strand
GCGTGGGTGCGCCCGGACAACAACAGCAGCAGCAGCAGTCAGCACGACGCTGAGCTTGGGTGCGCCCCGACAACAACAGCAACAGCAACAGTTGTTGTCGGGGCGCACCCACGCTGAGTGTCGTGCGGACTGCTGCTGCTGCTGCTGTTGCTGTCGGAGCGCACGCAAGCACGGCGTGTGCTGGCCGCTGCTGTTGCTGTCTGAGCGCGCCCACGCTCAGCGTCGTGCTGACTGCTGCTGCAGCTGCTGTTGCTGTCGGAGCGCACCCACGCTCAGCGTCGTGCTTACTGCCGCTGCTGTTGCTGTCTGAGCGCAACCACGCTCAGCGTCGTGCTGACTGCTGCTGCTGTTGCTGTCGGAGTGCACCCACACTCAGCGTCGTGCTGACTGCTGCTGCTGCTGTTGTTGTCGGCGCGCACCGACCCGCTCAATATCGTTTCGGAGCTCCTCTTGTTCGCCTCTAGGTCAGGACGCTGAATAGTAAGGCGTGCTCACTTGAAGGGAAAATCATAAGGACACGGCCTGTTAGAAGGGAAAATTTGTTTGGGGTAATTTATGCGAAAACGGGCAGCTAACAGCCACTTATCGGAACGTTCAACTCAATCTTTGTAGTTAAATAGAAGGGAAAATTCATTGGAGGACGGGCAGCCTATGTGATATGCTTGAAGGTTCTAGGTCAATAGAAGTATGACACTTGCTTGTTGGGAGGGGACACACACCTGAAATGAAGGTCTTGGGGCTGAAATCTGTTGGTTGAGATGTGAAACCTTTTGCACCTTG
>NW_026267417.1:115746-119661 GCF_000697945.3 Frankliniella occidentalis | reverse complement strand
CGTCAGGACTAGCCGTAAACGTAAGTTATTCTGCCGTCTTCAAAGTGCATCTGAAGGTTAGCGGCGACGCATATTTATTTAATTTTGAGGAAAACCAGACTCGAGCGCCAATTTATAAATACTATTCAGGATTCTACTGAAAAATACCTTTCCGATGGTATACTTGAGTGACTCCAGGGCGAGGAGTCACTCAAGTAAACAATTACCCCTTTTTCTACAACTTATTGTTCACTATGGCAATTCTTAGCTTATTTTCGTCAAAAGACCATCTAGCGCCTAAACGGTTAGAGATAGAGCAAGACGGACGAAATTTCCGCCCGAAGGGCTCTACTCTCACGAGGTACCCCTTAGGAGAACATTAAAAAAACTACTTTTTGGGAGAGTTTTGGACCTTGGATACCCCCAATCAGACCCATAGGGATGGTTTCCAGGATTTGCCGTAGGCGTTTCGTTCTCTAGGAGTGGACCTTAAGATACCCTGAAAATTTCTAGTCTCTAGCACATCTCCTTCTAGTGGAACAGACAGACAGACAGACAGACACACAGACAGACACACACGAGGTCGTTAGCATAAGCCCGCTGGATAGCTTTTTCAATGCAGAAGGGCGGGCTAAAAAATGATTTTATGGAGTAATTTTGTTGTTTTTGTAATATGTTATGGTCTTGAATAGTTTCTAACGTTCAAACCTTGCGTTGAATTATAATTTCGGTTAATATTTGTTGACCCTCTGGGCTGATTGTAACCGTAATGTGTGATGTGCCCTCAGAACCTCCGAGCGTCCATGGTGCGTCCTGCCCGATTCATTTACTTCTTGGGCTTCCACGCAAAGCCGCCCTCTGCCAAAGTCTACCGCGAGGACGATGTGCAAGCTGGGCAAGGGCAAAAGCCGGCCTTGAAAGTTGGTGCCCAGGTAGACGTGAAACCCGGGAGATCACGAGAGGTATTCTCTGTTCGGGTCCTCGTCGTTGGTAAGTGCAAAAATTTTGTGCAAATCGTGAATACTTTTCTTGTTGTGTCACTTCTTTATGTTTTTTTTTCTTACTCCCTGTTTCTTAGGTACAAAGGGGAAAATAGAGGAACTTAAGGTAGGTTCGGCAGGGCAGGTCTACAAGCCCGGAGACCTAGTTCTTCCTGATGTGGTGCTGGTGGAATCAATCCACAAGGAAAGACGGAAGGAAAAGGCAAACTCTGGTCCTGCCCAAAGAGAGCAACACATGCAAGATGTTGCACAACGTATTGCGGATGGAGGTGAGTGTCTACAGAGTTACAATTTCTGCAGTTTTTAAGTATGTCTAGAAAATTTATAGTTGTTAAATGTGATTTTGTTCAGACCAACTCCCTGCTGTCCCACAAAAAAAAAAAAAAGTTTGCCGACAACCCAAGCGCCTTCAGCCAGCAGAACAAATAGCACTGCAGGAGAGAATGGACAATCTGCCATGCTGGAAAATGGAGCCTGCTGATGTAAGCAAACCATGGAAAATCGCTACATTGTTTCACCTGTGATACAAATTACTTTTGAATAAATTTGCAAGTCTGATCCTTTAAAATTATATTTCAGATGCCAGTGGTGAATGGGAGTTCAGTGTATCTGAATGGGGCCACCCTAAACTATTTAAAGGGTGATTATTTGCATGACCCAAAAACCCTGTTCACAAAAATTGTGGACTTGGTCTTGGCAACTTGGTCAGTCATCCGGGACTCTGTTGTACAGAACGGGGAGCCAAACACAGAGGGAAGGTGATGGTCTCTAAAGATATCCCTACATCTGCTTATGGCAAGTATTTTAATTTTAAATTGACCCCTTTATTTTTATGAAAGTGCATGTAACTCATTAATTTTTAAAACATTTCTTGTTGTAGGATATTGTACATTAAATTGTTTGGAAGGGACTGTGAACTTTGAGCCCACCTACATTCTAAGAACGCACCTGACTCATGAACGAAAGGGCAAGGAATGTAAGTATGGAGCTCAATTTTAATACTATTCCTTTATTCATTATTATTATTATTGTTATTATTATTTTTATTATTTTTTTATTTTATTTGGCAACAAAGGGTGTCCGAAGAGCAAGCTCTGTTATGGACTATAACAATTTTATAGAATTTGGCGTGACCGGCTCAGTTTTTTTTTTTATATAACATTTTAATAGAAATAAATATGAGTGCATAGAACAAACAAGATTTGATTATTTTATGGGAAGGTGAAAAAGATGATGGTATTATGATGAGATGACTGCTTAAGAGGAGTACATGTAAATTGGAAGGCTATTATTAAAGTATGATTTCATCAGATAGTTTTTTATAAGTTTTTTGATAGTTATGATGCTGGTATTGGGTATGGATAGTGCTGAGAATTCATGAGATGGTAAACTATTAAAAAGGCAGATAGACTGGTAGAGGACTCCATGCAGCCCATAGTTGCTGTTGACTGAAGGAAGCCTCAGCAGGTTTTCAGATCTTGTCTTTCTTTGGGTTATATTCCCACTGCTGGTCAACTCTGTATTTAGGCACTTCACACCTCTCAGGTGGTTAATTATGATGGAGAGCAACTTTGTTTTGCAAAGTACATCCACTGGTGGTATCAGAGTAAGTTGGTAAATCTGACTTGTATGGAAGCTTCTATCTACTCCAAGCATAGTTTTTATTATACCATTTTGGAGTACTCTAACTTTGTTGACCAAGAGCTGGTTGGTGAGACCCCACGTGAAGCTCATATAAGAGATATGGGAGTGGAAGTAGGCATAGTATAGGTTCTTTAACTGATGGTACTGTAGTGTTTTCCGCAATCTAAAGATCAACCTACTGACAGCTCTCAATTTAGGTAGCAGATGCCTAATGTGGTTAGACCATTTAAGACGCTCATCGAGGTATAAGCCTAAATACTTGAAATCTCTTGCTCTTTCTAGGTTGTAATCTCCGAGTTTTATATCAAGATCATTGATATTAGAATCTTGTTTCTGGAATAGCATGTATGTAGTTTTCTTGATATTAAAACTTAGCTTATTCAGACTGAACCACTTCTCTAATATTAAAAGGTCTTCCATCATAGCTTGCTGTAGTTGTTGGTAACTAGTGGCTTCGTATATGATGACAGTATCATCAGCAAATAGTTGCAACTTCCCATTCAGCTGTAGGTATCCCATGTCATTGATATATATCAAGAAGAGTAGAGGTCCCAGTACTGAGCCTTGTGGCACACCGCAGATGATATTGAGAATTGAACAAGTAGTTGCATTTATTCTAACATACTGCCTCCGGTTACTGAGATAGGATTTAAACCAGTCCCAGGATTTTCCAGTTACTCCAATCTTATGTAGTTTGTCCAGTAGGATTTTGTGATCTACAGTATCGAATGCTTTCTTGAGGTCGATAAAGAGAGCCGCCGTTTTGAGATTTCTGTCTAGACTTAACTGAAGGCAGTTGATAAGGTCAAATATTGCTCCTTGTGTATCCTTGTTACTACGGAACCCATATTGACTTTTATAGAAGAAATTTATATCTTGCAGATGTCTATTCAGTCTTTTATACATTGCTTTTTCATGTACTCTTGATGGTGCTGATAAAATAGCAATAGGTCGATAGTTTCCTGGGTCGTCTTTAGGTCGACCTAAACCCATATATGATGACATATATGTTCACAAAATGGACCCATATACGGCAGACTACCCCCATATACGTCGAATTTCTCCCATATACAGTAAATGCAGCCCATATATGGTAGCATATATGTCCACATATATGGCACTGTATATGTTACATATACAGCATCTTCCGGTCATATACGGGACGTGTATGGGAATTATATGACACATATACGTTTCGTTTTTCACGGGTCCTGATTTATAAATTGGTATAATTTCTGTTAGTTTATTTTCTTGTGGGAACTCCCCTTCTTCATAAGATTGGTTTATGATT
>NW_026267417.1:113076-114901 GCF_000697945.3 Frankliniella occidentalis | reverse complement strand
TTTGAAAAGTGGGCATGCATCTAGTGCTAAAACTGCTGAAAATGTAGTAAGAGAGACTAGTTCTGACAAGCACAAGTCTTCAAGTAAGCGGCAGTCAGATGTAATGAACTCATCTGGAAGTGACATGAACTCAGAACATACGAGTGACCACTCGGAAGAAGACAGGGGAAGAGAAAAACAGCAGAAAGTGGTCTGGATTGAAGCACCACCGCTCTTAAAGACGGCGGAAGAATTAAAAATAATTTCCCCTTGCCTTCCTGAAGTAAGTTCAAGTTCAGATTGCTTTTGGTCTAGCTGAATTTCAGATTTCATGAGCAAATTTTTAACATGGTCCTCGTTTAAATTGTGTCTTCCACAGTATGATATCGCCACAGTATGATATATTGCCCCCCCACGATTTAAAATTCTTTAGGGAAAAGAACTTAATATCATCTTCAGTTAGCCAAGTCTCCACTAGGCATATAATGCTTAGTGAAGGGAAAGTATCAATATATGTTTTTACCTCATCATATTTGTTCTTTGAGCCCAGTCGATTTACGTTCAGAAAGAGGCATGCAATAGAATTCTCTAGGATGTTCACTTCTTTTAACTGGGCCGATTCAAGGCACTTGTGGATACTCTCCATTTAACTATCTTTTTTCTTTTCTGTTAGAATTTGGATTTTTTCACTTATATCTTCTTCACACTTAATTTCATACCTTGCACCTCTCTTGTTTTTTCCATCTTCCTTATATGTCTTGCCTATCCATATTTTTGAGGCATCATCCACCCAGACTTTGCAGTTAATATCTTTATGGCTTTTGACCACATTTCTAGCTAGATATGCCAAGTATGATTTTTCCCTGGTTAGAAGGACATTAATAAATACCTTGGAGTCCTCTTCATATCCTATTTGGTTTGCATTGATCTTCTTACTCATGCGCTTTGTTTTCAGTTCGTTGCATTTCTCTCTCTGCACAAACTTAACAATGATAGGATTTGCTAATTTTCTTGAGTCTCTATGTATAGCATCAATATGAAACTCACTAATAGTCACATTGCAGGTTTTCCCTATATCCTTGATGATTTCCATGAGGTTCTCGTTTTCATGGTAAGGAATATCAAAGATTTCCAGGGTGTTCCGTCTGCTATACTCATTCATGAAGTTGATAGTATACTCGCATCTTTTTAAGGTTTTCTTGAGCTGGTAGTTTTCATTTTTTAGATCCTCTATTTCTAAATCATGAAATTTGGTAGTTTCTTCTACTTGTTCTAGTTTAGTTTTTACTTCGCTGGTACCAGCCTTGACGGAGTTCAGGGTTTCAGCCTGTTCATCAAACTTCTTATTCATGTCTATTTTCATTGATCTTAGCTCATGCAGAATCATAGCTGTTCCAGGGTCATGGTCTTTATGAGCCGAAATAGTAGTATTAGGTAGGGAAGTACCGGCGACAGGTGGTTCCTGGACGCCAATAACCTCACTATGGGCACATGTCTTGCACACAAGTCCTGACAAGTTCTTCTCAGTATCATATACCATCATCTTTGCACATTTTGTTTGGTGAATGGGTTTGAAGCACTTTTGGCAGTCTTGTTCGCAAGATCTCTTATCAAAACTTTGATTACACTCCCCACAGAGGGAACTCATGGTGTTGCCGGTCACCGCCTTCCTCAATATTTTTGCCTAAATTTTGGCTAGTCTTACTAGCCAATCAAATTTTAGATAGAAAGGCACTCCCCAACATCTAAAAACAGTCTAATGATTCAGAGTGAGTGTTTCATGTTTACTAGGAGCCTATTCGAGTCTTCAATCTCCTTGATGTATCTCGGTTTAAATTTCTTTCTA
>NW_026267417.1:108493-113026 GCF_000697945.3 Frankliniella occidentalis | reverse complement strand
CGAACGTACACACGGACAGACAGACTCACGACCGAGACAACGCCTGACCCCTCAGCAACTTGGACTGAGCTTCGCTCAGCGAAAATCAAAAACTACAGGTCGCAAAATGTATTTTTATCAAATATTTTTTTTTTGCGTTCCTAAGGGGTAACTCGTCAAAGTAGAGCCCTGTGGGCGAAAATTTCGTCCGTTTGGCTCTATCTTGTACCGTTTAGGTGCTAGGGGGCAATTCTTGGCAAAAATGAGGTGAAAATGATCAAATGGTCGATTAAATCGTTCAAAAGACTTCGAAAAATTGTGTATACACTCCTATTATCCCGTCTCGGGTGTCAGCGCCGCAGGCCTAGCTATATGTGCGCCAGGCGCGTCGCAGCGTAACAGTGTTTCGTGAGATATCGCGAAGCCTGTTACGCGAGACGTGGTCTGGCGTACATATGGCTAGTTTATAAATTGGTATAATTTCTGTTAGTTTATTTTCTTGTGGGAACTCCCCTTCTTCATAAGATTGGTTTATGATTATTGTTAGGAGTGGTGTGATACTTCCTTCAATTTCCTTAATGACGTGGTTGCTAATACCATCTGGACTCGAGTGCTTGTTAGACAGACTCTTTATGATTTCAGTAACTTCTGAGATAGACACTTCTTGTAGTTCAATGCAAGTTTTACTTTGAGGCACAAGTTCTAGATGGTCGCCTTGCAGCACTGGAAGTGAAGCAGATAGAGTAGGCCCAACATTTATGTAGAATTTGTTCAGTGCAGCGGCTATGTTCGATTCGTCTGCATGTGTATGACCTTCATATTTAAGAGCTGTTATTTCGGTTTCTTCGGTATTATTGATGTTGGCTGCCGTCTTTAGTACCGTCCAGATATTCTTCCTTGTTGCAACTAATTTGTTTATTTTCTCTTCATAGTACTTGGCTTTTAAAGTTGTTCTTAGCAAGTTTACTTTATTTAGCACTTTTTTGTATTCCTCTTGATAGAAGGTACTATTGGGGTCGTTCTTAGTCCTTTTCCATAGTTTCTGTTTTCTTTTTGTCAAATCAGTCAACTCATTACTGGCCCATGGGTTTAATTTCCTGTTTTTGGATCCATTCATCAGGGTACTCTTAGTAGATTGATCGAGGGCGTTGATTATTTTGGTGTGTAGATACAGAGACTTTTCTTGCATCATCTTTTCTTGGTCTATTATTGGATCCTCTTTAATATGCTCTACTAAATTTTTGGCTGAGTGATTAGCGAAGCCCATTACTCCACTGACGCGAAAAGTTTCATTCTGTTTGTCTGTTTGTTTGTTTGTTTGTATGTCTGTCCGCACGATAACTCGAGAAAGAATTGAAATAGCGACCTGGGATTTTCAGGGTCGTTTTGTATCATAAAAAGACAGATCGAGTTCGAAGATGAGCATTCTAGCTCAAAAATTGGCTTTTAAAAAAATCAAAAACAACAGGTCGCAATATGTGTTTTTATCAAACATTTTTTTATGGGTTCCTAAGGGGTAACTCGTCAAAGTAGAGCCCGATGGGCGAAAATTTCGTCATTTGTTTGTTTTATTTATTTGAGCAAACCAGTTTTGTTTCTGTTCTCTTTCTTTCTTTCATTATTTATTTCATTTTAAAAAATGCAAGTGTAGAACCTCTACACAGCACTGAACATAGAACCTCTACGCCAGTCTTCAGAGTGACTATATATCACCGTAGAACCTCTACGTGATCTATTGGTGTAGAACCTCTACACATTTCTTTAACGTAGTAAATTCCTGAGTGTAGAACCTCTACACAGTGTAGAACCTCTACACATTAATTTTAATTTTAAAAGAAAGCTACTAGCAAAGTCACTAGTATTGCACAACTGACACTCAAGTTACAGCCAGTCTAATAACTGTGCTCATTACAAGGTAGATGTACGCCAGACCACGTCTCGCGTAACAGGCTTCGCGATACCTCACGAAACACTGTTACGCAGCGACGCGCCTGGCATACATCTACCTTGGCCTGCGGCGCTGACACCCGAGTCAGGTAGTGCAAAAATGTGCACAAAGATACGGGCCTCCGGCCCGTCAACGCTTGTCAGTTCGACTAATTATGCAGGGTTGTACATTTTTTCGCTTATTTTCGCCAAAAACACCCTCTAGTGCGTCAACGGTTTGAGCTAGAGCAAAACGGACGAAATTTGCGCCCAAAGGGCTCTACTTTGATGAGTTACCCCTAAGGAGACCATAAAAAAATATTTTTAAAAAACGTCATTTTTTGGACCCGTTGTTTTTGATTTTTTAAAAATCCAATTTTGGAGCTAGAATGCTCATCTTCGAACTTGACTTGTCTTTTGAAGGTACAAAACGACCCTGAAAATCCCAGGTCACTCGCTCAATTCGTTCTAGAGTTATCGTGCGGACAGACACACACACAGACAGACAGACAGACGGACAGACGGACAGACAGACAGACAGACAGAAAAAGTTTTTTCCGACCAGACGGAGTAATAGGCTTCGCTAATCGCTCAGCCAATAAAGAAAAACTGTCTGAGAACAAAAACATTGGGATTCAAATTATAACTTACCACAAAAATATGAACAGAAACCACAACTAGGCACACCAACCACTTTAAAAACATACACAAGCCAGAAGCGTCACTAGCCCCTCCTGACGCTATGGGCTACCGCCGCTTTTCAATTCAACATAAATCACTCACACAGAAAAATTACACAAAGATTAATATACAGAGTGAAACTCGGCCCATGACCTGACGAGAGTTCAGGTTTGGGTGAAAGGATAAGACTCAAATGTTGTTCAGATTCATATATTCTCACCAGAGCGATACATACAATATATCCTCAGACACTCTACCCAAGCAAGCTGGAGTTCCTGGAAGACGCCAACGTATAGCTAGATAGATGAAAGGGAATGCCTCCAATGCACATGCAGATACACATACACATTGCAATACAGATACAACAGTGGTGGAAAGACTAGAACATGAATGTATGAGAAATGTCTATCTCAACAGAATGTTTAAAGAAGGTTAGTTTGTATTGACTTGAAAAGAACTTATAATTTTACTGGGCGGATGAACAAGTTAATTTGTCATCATTGTTGAACTATTTCAGTGTTCCATGAAAAATTGCTTAATAATTAGCCCCTTTCGTTGAATTGCTTAATTTAATTTTTCAGAAACCTACCAAAGAAATGTGCTCCGTTCCTGCTGGTCAAAAGTCAATCCAGCAGAAAGCGGCTAAAGGCAAGATATGTGATGGCAATATTTCAAGCACAGTTATTGATGGAAAAAACAAGAAGCATGCTAAGAGCAAGCCTGCAGACTCTGTAAGACAGAATTTGTCAAATAATGTAAGCTTATATGGCCTATTTAAAAACAAGGTAGATGTACGCCAGACCACGTCTCGCGTAACAGGCTTCGCGATACCTCACGAAACACTGTTACGCAGCGACGCGCCTGGCATACATCTACCTTGGCCTGCGGCGCTGACACCCGAGTCAGGTAGTGCAAAAATGTGCACAAAGATACGGGCCTCCGGCCCGTCAACGGCCCGTCACTTTGACTAAGCATGCAGGGTCGTACATTTTTTCGCTTATTTTCGCCAAAAACACCCTCTAGTGCCTCAACGGTTTGAGCTAGAGCAAAACGGACGAAATTTTTGCCCAGAGGGCTCTACTTTGATGAGTTACCCCTTAGGAGACCATAAAAATATTTTTCAAAAACGTCATTTTTTGGCCGTTGTTTTTGATTTTTCTAAAATCCAATTTTTGAGCTAGAATGCTCATCTTCGAACTCGACTTGTCTTTTGAAGGTACAAAACGACCCTGAAAATCCCAGGTCGCTCGCTCAATTCGTTCTCGAGTTATCGTGCGGACAGACACACAGACAGACAGACAGACAGACGGACAGACAGACAGACAGAAAAAGTTTTTTCCGACCAGACGGAGTAATAGGCTTCGCTAATCGCTCAGCCAACAAGCTATTTCCTAAATGAATCATCAGTTTCTTTTCTCTTTATTGTATGTCACTAAGTGAATTGCACATTTATATTTTACAGAAAACTTCTAAAGAAAATTGCCCTCCTCTTCCAAAGCCTGTTGTCAAGAAGACAAATGCAAAGGGTAAGAAAAAGATTGATGTTTCTGAGCAGGTAATTAATTAAGTTTGATATTGTGCACAATTAGGTTTAATCTGTTATTTTTAAAGCAGTAAGTACATTGGTGTTATTTTTCTACCTGTCTCTGCAGTGTGCAACAACTAGTGAAGAAACGAAGGCTGCTCCCCACCTCCCCTCTAACAAACCAAGCAACAATAATGTAAAGCAAAACCAGCTTGTGAATGGAACTTCAGCCTCTGCCAACAAGGTGTTTTTAAATATCTATCTAGTTATAAACTAACTTTTACAGCTATTCATTCTTTGTAGTATGTACATGCTCATTCTAATTTTACAGAATAATTCAAAACAAAATCGCTCTGATTCTTCTACAAAGTCAAGCGTAAAGCAGTGGAAAGGAACTAATGGAAACTCAAATAAAACTGACA
>NW_026267417.1:97675-108057 GCF_000697945.3 Frankliniella occidentalis | reverse complement strand
TGAATCAGAGATTTCCCTTTGTGATGATCAACTTGAATGGGATCCCGCTCTATTGAAAGATCCACTAGTCCCAGAGATGGATGCTGCTGACGAATCAGCTGGTTCTGAAGATGATGTCAGGATCACTGTGCCTAAAAGACAGGCAAGAAAAGGCAATATACTTTGATAATTTCTTTTCTAGTGTAAAGTTATCAAGATACTTGATGGCCAAGTTCAAGCTTAGATCTGTTGGTACAATTCGAAAAAATCGAAATGACAAATGTCCTCTAAAAACTGACGAGGAACTCACTCAAGAAGGTAGAGGCTATTATGATACCAAAGTGAAAGATGGTGTTCAAGTCATAAAATGGCTTGACAACAAACCCGTTCATGTTGTCTCAACACTAACAGGTGTTGAACCTCTCGGCAATGTTGAAAGGTACCATACAATATTTACGTAATTTCTGCATTCCTGTGTGTTCAATTTATCTATGAAAACTAACATTTCCTAAATTAATTTTCAGATATGACAAAAAAACAAAAGTTAGAGGACAATTCCCCATACCTCATGCAGTGCAAATGTATAATAGATATATGGGTGGTGTCGATCTCCATGACATGTTTGCTGAGCTATACCGTACCCCTTATAGAGGAAGGAGGTGGTACATGACTCTAATAACCTACATGCTTGATTTATCTGCTATCAATTCGTGGCTTATCTACAGAAGAGATGCCACTATGTTGAAAGTGAAATGTGATATGAATTTAAAACAATTCAAACTAGCTTTAAGCTCAAGTTTACGGGCTGATAGTGGCAAAAGCACGACAGGTGCCAGGATTCGTTCTGAAACCATTATTAAGCGCCCGAGAAGTTACAGGCCAAGTGACACTGTGAGGTATGATGGCCATCATCACCTACCTAGTTTTCAGAACATGCAAAAAAGGTGCAAATACTGCAAAATGGGTCACACCAAAGTACTGTGTGTCCGATGCGAAGTAAGCCTTTGCTTTGTGCCCACTCGTCAGTGTTTTTCAAAGTTTCACTTGAAAATGGATGAAACTGAAACAGAATGACTTTTTCCTCCTCCTAGAAGAAAGAATTGGAGAAGCTTTCCCCACAATCAAAGAAATGTGCTATTATTTTTTGCTAATGTAATGTAATAATATCTATTTATTGGAGTGTTAGTTTCTAGTTTCTTACAATTAATCTGAATCCAGTTCTAACACATATTTTCAATGGGGCATTTTACTTGACGCTTGACGCATTCAAAGAAGAACAGCAGTTGTTTCTTAACTCTTTCTTGCCTGGCACGCTGATTGGCTTCTTTGGATTCGGTTTGAGTCGGGTGAAATACCCCATTGAAAATATGTGTTAGACTGGGTGTTACGTGTAATGATTAAATTACAGTATTTTTCTTTTCATGAGAGTGAGTCTCTTCCTATGCACCCTGTGTTCATTTAAGAATGTTAGGTTATATTCTTATTATTATTTCTATCTATCTATATTTCTAAATATGTTATCTACAGGTAATCATTTCTTGCAACATACAGACATGCTAATTGTCTTGATTTCTTTTTTTTTTTTTACAGCACAGCGCACCTGAGGCAAGTGTTCCATCTAGTCATAGGGTAAGTATAATCTCCTCCAGTCTTTAATTGCTAAAAAGAACAAAAACAACATTTTCTTCTTATATCTACAGGGAAACTCTAGTCAAGGCTTAAATGACGATGATATATCTTGCCAAAATCTGTCACCTTCATCATCTGTTGTACTATCAGAAGCAGTGGACCTTTGCTTAAAACCAAAAGTACCTGAAGTTTCTATTAAAAATAAGGTACGTAAACACTTTGGAAACACAACCTTTCAGAGGAATTACACGTCGTTGCTTAGACGATTTGAAACATAACTGAAGATTTTATTCACTCATTTCATATTGTGTGATATGTTGCTGATGTTTTCGGGAATTTTCTAGTCAAAATGTAGAGAATCTTGTACTTAACTTGTCCTGCCAAAATTCTGACCCCAAGTCACTTCCTCCTCCATCTTCATCTCATAAGGGGCCAGAAACCTCAAGCACAGATCTCTTACGTGTACAGGAAAATGGAGGACACAGTTTGTTCAAAGTGCCAAAACAGGTACATATAATTACGTATAATATTAAACGTTTTAAAACATACTTGTATTGGAAATATTTTAATGTGTTTAATGTGTAATCAAACTAACTTCTGCTTTTCTTTCCTTACAGTTAGGCATAAGGCGAGGTCCTGCTTCTATGAATCAGTCAATGGGCTTGAAGGAACAACAACAGTTTAAGACTCCTACTCTAAGAGATGTGGTAAGACTTTATTATGCATTGAAGGGCTCCCACTAAATGTTAAAAATTAATGTGTCTTTTTTTTCTTCCCACTATTTCTTTTCATTTCATTCTTTCAGAAATGTTCTAAAAATTCCAAGAGTAAGCCAGAACAGACAATTAAAGAGTGGTTTGAAGAACAGGATCAACTAGTCTATGATTACAGTAGCCCTCCAACTACCCCAGCGACTGATAATCATGCAAATAAGCCCTTGTTTAGGAAAAAGTTAAAACTTTCCACTAGTAAGGTAATTTATAAATTAGATAGAGCTTTACATTTACTTTGTTTCTTTCATACAAAACTTTGTTAATTCTATTTTGCCTCTTGTTTTCAGAGTCGTGTTGGGTCTACATTTCAGAGTGAGTGGGATGACCAGTTAGATGCTGGGAGCTCACGTTATGAGTTTCGAACAACAAGCAATCAACCTTTACTGTATGATTCTGACTCTGAATCAGAGATTTCCCTTTGTGATGATCAACTTGAATCAGAGATTTCCCTTTGTGATGATCAACTTGAATGGGATCCCGCTCTATTGAAAGATCCACTAGTCCCAGAGATGGATGCTGCTGACGAATCAGCTGGTTCTGAAGATGATGTCAGGATCACTGTGCCTAAAAGACAGGCAAGAAAAGGCAATATACTTTGATAATTTCTTTTCTAGTGTAAAGTTATCAAGATACTTGATGGCCAAGTTCAAGCTTAGATCTGTTGGTACAATTCGAAAAAATCGAAATGACAAATGTCCTCTAAAAACTGACGAGGAACTCACTCAAGAAGGTAGAGGCTATTATGATACCAAAGTGAAAGATGGTGTTCAAGTCATAAAATGGCTTGACAACAAACCCGTTCATGTTGTCTCAACACTAACAGGTGTTGAACCTCTCGGCAATGTTGAAAGGTACCATACAATATTTACGTAATTTCTGCATTCCTGTGTGTTCAATTTATCTATGAAAACTAACATTTCCTAAATTAATTTTCAGATATGACAAAAAAACAAAAGTTAGAGGACAATTCCCCATACCTCATGCAGTGCAAATGTATAATAGATATATGGGTGGTGTCGATCTCCATGACATGTTTGCTGAGCTATACCGTACCCCTTATAGAGGAAGGAGGTGGTACATGACTCTAATAACCTACATGCTTGATTTATCTGCTATCAATTCGTGGCTTATCTACAGAAGAGATGCCACTATGTTGAAAGTGAAATGTGATATGAATTTAAAACAATTCAAACTAGCTTTAAGCTCAAGTTTACGGGCTGATAGTGGCAAAAGCACGACAGGTGCCAGGATTCGTTCTGAAACCATTATTAAGCGCCCGAGAAGTTACAGGCCAAGTGACACTGTGAGGTATGATGGCCATCATCACCTACCTAGTTTTCAGAACATGCAAAAAAGGTGCAAATACTGCAAAATGGGTCACACCAAAGTACTGTGTGTCCGATGCGAAGTAAGCCTTTGCTTTGTGCCCACTCGTCAGTGTTTTTCAAAGTTTCACTTGAAAATGGATGAAACTGAAACAGAATGACTTTTTCCTCCTCCTAGAAGAAAGAATTGGAGAAGCTTTCCCCACAATCAAAGAAATGTGCTATTATTTTTTGCTAATGTAATGTAATAATATCTATTTATTGGAGTGTTAGTTTCTAGTTTCTTACAATTAATCTGAATCCAGTTCTAACACATATTTTCAATGGGGCATTTTACTTGACGCTTGACGCATTCAAAGAAGAACAGCAGTTGTTTCTTAACTCTTTCTTGCCTGGCACGCTGATTGGCTTCTTTGGATTCGGTTTGAGTCGGGTGAAATACCCCATTGAAAATATGTGTTAGACTGGGTGTTACGTGTAATGATTAAATTACAGTATTTTTCTTTTCATGAGAGTGAGTCTCTTCCTATGCACCCTGTGTTCATTTAAGAATGTTAGGTTATATTCTTATTATTATTTCTATCTATCTATATTTCTAAATATGTTATCTACAATGCATGTTTTGTACTCAACGCTGAGTCTTTGTTTGTTTCTAAATATTTCTATATATTTCTAAATAAGGGCTCAACACAAAGTATGTTTTATATTACTCAACACTAATTGTTTATTTATTGCTGAACAAATGTTTTTACTCAATTTACACATGTTAACAATTTCATCTTTCTCCTGCTCCCAACTTCAAGACTCTGATGCTACTGAGAATTCTGCTGCATCTGTAATGAAACCATACAATTGATGAGATTGGGAAGCTGGGAAAGAACAAGTTGCATACAATGGCGTACATGACTTACTGAAAATAAAGAGACGGATGCTGCTTTCATTACATGCGGGAAACATTGTCGGAACTGCACGGTCATCTAGTTAGTCAACGCCACACAACAGCACGAAATACAACCTGAAATCAAACACAAAGTTAACTGGCCATTCTAAACAGATACAGAAATGAAAATTGTTCGTGCCGCGAGAGATAAAGTTCAGCAAATGGTAAATAAGCAGGGGAATCACTACATCGAGATGCCCCTGCTGTCGTTCGTTTATTTGCTGACTATGTCGCATCACGGAACACTTAGCTCGCTCGCCAGAAACAACACCCCGCGCCGACTGATGTAGATCGAGTCGTGCGCCCTTTGCCGCAGCTGCGCAAACGAGCATTTGACTTTTGGTCAAGCGTTGTACTTACAGCGAGCAAGGTGCCCGTATTCAGGAACTCGCGCAATGCTCAAACGGCCACCTTCGGAGCGCCTGGGAGGGCGACTGGCCCGCAACGCACCTACGCAATGCGGGTCGGCCTACGCTACTTGTGTGCAGGCGCCATATGACCCATCGGACTCAACAACACTTTTGAGCTGTAGGCCCCGGGGCCGAGGCAGCTACCGCGGCTGTGGCACCTGCGCCAGGTGCGTCAGCTGCGTCAGCTGCGTCAGCTGCGTCAGCTGCGTCAGCTGCGTCAGCTGCGTCAGCTGCGTCAGCTGCGTCAGCTGCAGCCGCGGGGTGTACGCGAAAAACGAAGGGTTGGCTAGCTCTAGGTGGGGTAGATGGCCGTGCCGAGCCGCACCTGCCTGCCGCCAGCCGCGTGTGTGTGTGTGTGCGCGTGTGTAGGTGTGTGTGTGTGTGTGTCTGTGTGTGTTGAAGGGGGGGGGGGGGGCTCTCCCGGCCTCATCCCACCTTCAACAGACATTTTCGTAGGTGAAAACTAGGTACACGACCAACTTACTGATCCGGACCCTGCTAACGCCGTTTCGCCACTTTGGAGCGCCTGGGAGGGCGACTGGCCCGCAGCACAGCTACGCAATGTGGGTTGTCCTACCCTATTTGGGTCCAGGCGTCATGCCACAAAGTGGCACACTCTCAGCTCTGCTCCCAAAGAAACTACAGGCGTGTAAAAACGCGTTTTTTTTGGTCTTTGTCGTTTTAAAACGACATATGTCGTTTTAAAACAACAACGGTCGTTCAAAGTGGTGTTTTGGCACCGCCTCCACTCACAGACGCTGTGCCCTAAAGTAACATATGCATGTTCAAAAGTATCTCAGGGACACTTACTAGCAGCTCGTGAACTCGGAAGACCGTGTAACGAATGCATCATAGGAAAAATTGCCCCAAAAATGGCAACTTGCACTAATGTGCGCTTTTGGCTCCGAAGGTCGAAACATTGAAATGAGTACAACGACACTCTATATTCGGAACTACGACACTCGATATTGACTCAGTACTCATTAATAATGCATCAGAAACCAAAAAAGTCGATTAGTTATCATTTTTTTGATTTTCGATGAAGTCGAGTGACCCCTAAGGCATGAGGTCGTTTTAAAACGACGTTCGACTTTGAGCAGGTTTTAGAGGCACTATTTTTGAGAAAAGTGTATTTTTTTACTCGACAAGATTTAATCCTTACACTTTTCCGCATACAACCATGCTGAGTTTACCCTATATTTCTCGAAGAATTGACGTCTAAATCGTTCTTTTTACAAACACCCCTCAAAAATGACCCAAAAACACCTGTTTTGGGGCCTTATCGGCCACTTGTATTTTTAAATATTGGCATTTTTTTGGTGAAATGTGATCGTTTATCCAACGCAGACAAGTCCTGAAATTTTCATCCACTTTAAAAATAAAAGAGGAAATCATGTCGAGTGACCCCTAAGGCATGATGTCGTTTATAAACGACATTCAGCAACCCTGAACCGTGCATGCTAGAACACCCCACGAGGGCTCAAAATGCTTCTTAGACACTCCCTTGGTTGGCACAACTCGAATATTCAACTTTGGTCAATTTCGCCAGGCTCATGCCTTAGAGGGTTAAAGAACAAGTTTCCTACTTAGCACAAAATTAATTATGTGTTCATAGTTTTCCTTGTTTATTGTTTTAAGCTACTTACATCTTGAAAATAGTTATGTTCTTTTAACAGTTCTAATAGTGGTATATGACATTTGTTAAGAACAAGATTTTTCCAGGTGCCCCATATTACTGAATGAAGTCGTCACAACGCAGTCTTTAGTGGCAGTTACTGCATTTGGGATGGCAACGGCGGTTGTTCACATTGCACCGACATCCTCCTGAAGTGTCACCCCGACCCTAAAACAAGACATTTCATCAGTAAAGCGAGAAAGCAGCACAGTTACAAGTGCATGAATACGATGTTGAACACTTGCAAGAGCACAACTGCGGAGTTCAACAACCTCGAAATGTAACGTTACGAAGCATTTCAAACCATCGTAATGGCGAAGTTTCGTATTCCAAATACAGCAAACATTTTTCTGTGAAGTCCCCGGTTGATTTCGGGAAAGGACTTCCCAGTTCACTTTTTCCCGCCTTATATTTTTAGGTTATGTAAGAACTTTGAAGTAAAGAACGCGTATTTGAGGGAATTTTGACGGCAAATCCGTTAAAAAACAAATCTGAGGACGGCCCAGCTTCATTTCTACCAGCACGGCTCACAAACCATCAAAAATACGAAATTAGTAAAACACGAAACTTCGTCAACTTGTGCTCTGCGCATGCGCCAGAGAGAACCGGAAATTTTTCCGGAAACAAACCGGGAACTTCGCGGGAAAATGTTTGCTGTGGAACAAAACAGGGTTTGTTTAACGCCTTGCGATGTTAGTGCTTCGGAATTGCGAGGCTACACGGAGAGAAAAGACTGTCACAGCTGGAATCGCTTCTAAATTATAGGCATTATTTTTGCTCCGTCAGCAACAAAAAATTGCTGCCAGAGCAATAGCTAAGACTGCACTGCAAATGCAAAGCGCTTTCAAGGGGGCAGCTAAAGTGATTGCTCTGAAAGCAATTCTTTTTATCGAGATAAAGTAAATTGCTAATCATTCAGCAACGATGCCTACTGAGACAGCTTGACTTTTTTCTCCGTGTGCCGCGAACGCTTTGCAACAACTATATATAGTTGGTACACAACGCATTAAATGGTGCACGCACTAAATCTAAAAGAACTTTTACTGTCCATACAAAGACGCGGTATTGTGCACATCTCAAACGGATGCAGATCTGAAGCTAGCAAGTGAGGAATTTACATCTCAATGATGGACAAAAAATAATTGCTTAGAAAAAGGTTCTCATTCGCCACTTGCTGGATTCAAATCTGCAACCGGGTTAGATGTGCACAAACAATTGCCTTTCCACTTCCTATGGACAATTAAAGTCCTTGCAGATGTAGTTTGCAGGATTTTAAAAATAAATTGAATAAAAGTGCGTAGATTTTTTTCGTGCACAAGCTAACCAAATCTACGCACTTTTAGGCAATTTCTTTTCACGAACAAAAATAAAAATTGTCTATCTAACAGGTGCAAATTTGTCCCTTGCAAGCTAAACTGCTAATGCATCTAGCAAAGATGTGCTTAAAAGTGCATCTGCCTATGGACACTGATATTTCCTTCATATTTAGTATGACCTCTCTGTCACTCATAAATAACGCAACTGACCGACATTCTTTCATCCCTGCCTTTTCATGGAATTGCCCCTCTAACAGTGAAGTGGTGGGACAGCACTTACGTTTGGGCCCCACCTCGCCTGTTTAGTGGCCCAGCATATCTCGAGCTTGCACTGCGCGCAAACGAGTGCATCGCAGCCGCTCCTCTTCATGATGACCACAGTACAGCCCGGGCATCGCATCGCCTCGCCCGCCGCCAGCAATGCGTCCAGAGCGTCTCGGGTAGCACGAGCCTCGGCGTCCGTGGCGGCCGCCTGACGAATGCGCTCCTGGTACCCCGCACAGTCCTCCGGTTCGTGAATCACCTACACGTGTAAGATAGAGCTTTCATTTGAGAGACAAAAGTAATCAATAATGCCATTGTAAAAACGTTTTCGTAATATTACGAAATATAATGTTACGAAATGCTCTGTAAAAGATGATTTAAAATATTAATAATATTTCGTCATGGTCCATTTTCGTAGTTAGAAATATGCTTCGTAATAAATGCAAATTTAGGGGTCATACCAGTCATAAAATTTGACAAAATAAGCACAAATTTAATACACTTTAGGTAAAGCTTTGGATTTTGCAAAGCAATTCGTAAAATAACGATGTAGCGTAATTTTTTAAGGACGAAGTTTTCGACAGTTAACCGATAACCTTTCGTAGAATCACGATAACTTTTTTAACAGTGATGCAAGGCTACAGTCGTGGCTTAACGTCGGACTAGCACCCTAATGTAGGAATACGAAAATTTGCATAAAATTACGAGAAATGTCGTAAACTTACGGAAAATATCATAAATTTAGAAGAAATGTCGTAAATTTACGAGAAATGTCGTAGGTCTTTGATTGGTGAATTTGAAGGTTTGGTATTTGCAAATTTATGACATTCATCTATGAAACTATGAGTATCAGAATCTTACGGCTTTTTTTATAATAGCGAATAACAACATTTACGTGTTTATACACTGTGAAAAAAAGTTGTAGAGTTACGGAAACAATTTCCATGACATATGTCGTTATTTTACAAACCACGTTTGTAATTTTGAAAAAAAAATATTGTAACTGGCCATTATGAAAGAAGTCATAAGTTTCTAGTTTTTGCAATAACTTTACATTTAGCTGTCATAGGTTTACGAATGCTGCTCATAAACTAACAACACCAAATCGTAAAGTTCATCAGCCCGGCCTCACGACATTTCTCGTAAATTAAAAGAATTTCTCGTAAATGTGCGACTTTTTATGGTAAATTTGCGCATTTCTCGTAAATTTATGAAAATTTCAGTTTGCTTACAATGGAAAAGCCGTAAATTTACGAAAAATTACATCCTTTTCTGAGAAATGATGTAATCTACAAACAGATTTCGTAAATAGTTCAGATTTATGGAATTCCTAATTGTACAACCGTTTTCGTTGCATTACGGAAAATGTCGTATTCCCACAACATGAGCCATAAATAAAAATTACAATATTTGTTGTAAACTAACATTTTATAATTTGTAAATTTACAAATCAATATCGTAATCAAAATTTATATAATTTGTCGTAACTTGACGAATATCTTTTTCACAGTGTAAATTACAAACGTTACCCGTAAAAGTACAACAATAGACCATTCCACCGACTGTGGAAGAAGAAAGAAAAGAATCAAAAAGCACCGGAAACAGAATCGATAAACAGATCAAATCGCTCACTTTTTCTAGTTTTCTTGACCAAGGTAATTATTCTGGACTTTGTTGGTGTGCCACAGAGGTGTACAAAAATAATTTTCATAGCGGTTTTTCTTACTGTTTCCGGTACTTTTTGATTCTTTTCTTTCTTCTTCCCCATTCGGTGGAATGGTCTATTGTCATGGAAATTTTTTCCGTAGCCCCCACGACTTTTATTCAAGGTATCTTAGGGGTCACTCCTCGACAACGCCTGGGGCAAATCCTGGCAACCACCCTTAAGGGGTTGAAAGGGGGTAACAAAGAAATAGGGGTTAGCCCAAAAGGTAGAAAAAGAATAACTCGTGAAAGTAGAACCCTCTGAGCTAAAATTTTGTCCGTTTGACTCAATCTTGTACCATTTAAGCACTAGAGTGGTTTTTTCGACGAAAATACGGTTAAAATGACTACGTTGCACATGAAGACG
>NW_026267417.1:94063-96238 GCF_000697945.3 Frankliniella occidentalis | reverse complement strand
GTTTGGAAATGGGTCATTGCCAAAAATGCGCTTCATTGCTGATCCAGTGGCAATGAAGGCGTTTTCATTGCCAAGAAATTGCGATGATCATTGCAAAACAAAAAACAGTGTAGGGTCGGCACGCAATCGGAGCTATCAAATTCCCTGACTTTTCCCTGACTTTTTACGCAAAGTCCCTGACTTTTAAAGATATTTTAAGTGGTACTTTTTGCCTCCCCAAAAATTAAAAATGCCACCGAAAGTTTGAAAACAACAAATTCGGGCAAGATTTAGTCATTTTCTCTGACCAAGGTCCAATTTCCCTGACTTTTCCCTGACTTCCCTGACCAATATTTTTTTCCCTGACTTTTCCCTAAATTCCCTGACTTCCAGGTTGCGTGGCCACCAGAGGCCGGAATCCACGCCCGAACGGGTCCCACTCTGAGCGCGCGCCGTGCGCAGTAGGTGTGCGTGAAAGACAGAGCGAGAAACCCGAGGTAGCGATGGCGATGTGCCGAACCTCGCCGAATGCACCCGAACGAACGGGACTCGTTTGAGTGACCGGGTCTCACCTGCCGGTCACCTGAGGGCGTGGCATCACTGGAAAAACTAATGTTACCGAGGTAACGTTTCTAGACGCAACCAAACCAGGTAACGTTTGGTGATGCAACCAGTTTGTGATGGCCCTATCCGTTGCATGGGGTAGGTTGCATCAGGAAACGTTACCGGGCTTGGTCACATGATGAAACGTTACCTCGGTAACATTAGTTTTTTCTGGACCGACTTTGCCTACGCGCCATGCCAAGCCACACCTGGCCTGCAGACGGGACTCGTTGAGACGCTCGGATCTCGGCGAGTGGAAGCGAGTGGCAGGGATGGAAACGGTAATGAAATTATATTATTGCCTTTTTAGCTCCTGTTCAAAAACTACGGGCCTTACTGAACTTTCGACACCGTGCCGCAATATATAAGAAAAGGCTCTATCCCAGCCAAACGGAGTTGCCCACAATATTTCCTTTTCGGGGGAGATGTGGCCACTTTTTCGCAAGAAATTATATTAGGGTGCCGGTAATTTAATTTCTTAGATAAAAGTTGCCACAACTCCTAGGTTAAGCACATATTGCGAACAACCCTGATGGGATCAGATGAATCCTTTTCTACTCTACCAATGCACGGTGTCGAAAGTTAATTAAGTCACATAGCTTTTGAACAGGAGCCAAAAAGGCTATAACATAATTTCATTACCGTTTCCATCCCTGGCGAGTGGGACTGACCGAGAGCGAGTGGGAAACAGCGGGTCGGGCGTCAGAGCCGAGCGAGTGAGAACGAGTGAGGTTCGGGCGTAGATTCCGGACTCTGGTGGCCACCCTGATCTAGATACTCGAAAGCACTAACAGTACCTGGTGCAACACTAAAAACCTAAGAATACTGCAACAGTAGGTGACTAGAGCTGTTAAAATGGTCAAAATGTGAACTCCAGTACGTTCCTAATGTCTGAGTTCATGCGGACTTTGCCAAATTCCGTACAATTTTAAGGGAATAGTCGTCTGAGGCACATTGCATTTCTGGAGTGACATATCCAGGAAACCCAAGGAATGAATTTCGATTTGGAAATATTTTGCTATATTTCGTCAGGAGACGACCAAAGTCGTTCTCACACTGTGAAAAAAAGTTGTAGAGTTACGTAAAAAATTTCCATGACATATGTCGTAATTTTACAAACCACGTTTGTAATTTTGAAAAAAAAAATTATTGTAATTGGCCATTAAGAGAGAATTCATAAATTGCTGTCGTATTTGTCGTATCTTTCACAGTATGGGCCGTTGAAGTGGATATGTTCAAAACAATGGCAAACAGTAAAGTTTTAAAACTGTTTAACAAATAATATAATCTAATAAAAACTGCGCTCGTTCATTTTTTTTTATTCCTAAGCAAAGCAGAAGTGTGGGTTGTAGTCACGGTGTTGCCCCGTGACAGTCTTTTGTCATGTCCCAAGAGCAAATCTCTAGGGCCGCAGGCCCCCCGCCGGAAGCTTAGTTCACTCAAATATGCAAAGTTACTTACAGGTTACAGGGTGATTCTCAGGATATAGGCCGTTAAGATTCCGCGGCCCTTCACAACTATGTGATATGGTTTGAAAAGGATCTTGTACCATCACTGTTTTTAGCCCGCCCTTCTGCTTTTAAAAAAGCATTA
>NW_026267417.1:89076-93268 GCF_000697945.3 Frankliniella occidentalis | reverse complement strand
AATACAGTTCCTGACCGTTAAATAAAATATAGTCTGACCGTAAAATAAAATACGGTTAGGACTGTATGCTCACTGTAATTGGCTACAGTTTTTTTAACAGTGTAGGTTTCAAGTGCTCAGGCCGGCTCCCAGGTTTTCAAACAGTACGACGCGTCCGGCGAACAAAGGCGAATGTGCGGAGCGCCCGGTAACAAAGGCGAATCTGCAGAGCGCCCGGTATTGATCATTGCCATTATTGGCAATGAAAACGCCCTTACTGCCACTGGGTTGGCAATGAAGCGCCTTTTTGGCAATGAACAGCGTAATGGCAATAAGACAAAAATAAGACCTTTCCAGCGGCAATGAACCGATCATTGCCAAACCAACGGCAGTTTTCATTACCAGCCCAATGGCAATGTTCTAAAAGTAACTTAAAATTAATTCGTTTCTTCATTGTTTGCCTCATTTTGGCATTACATTATTGCCGACCTTTTGGCATTGAACGATCATAGCCGACTGTTTGGCAGTGAACCGTCACTGCCGACATATTGGCAGTGAACCGTCACTGCCGACATATTGGCAGTGAACCTTCACTGCCAACATTTCGGCAATGAACTGTCAATACCTGCACTTTGGCAATGGACGTTCAACGCCATAATATGGCAATGACTGAATAGCCGATAACTTAAAAAAAGTTCACAAACTGACATCCACTCATTGCCAAAATTGGCAAAGAATATTGCCTTTGGACTGGCAATGAACCATCATTGCCGCTGGAAAAGTCTTACTTTTGTCTTATTGCCATTGCATGGTCATAGCCACAAAATGTAGTACTTTCATTGCCATTGGAGGGACAGTGAGGTCAGCCTGTACATTTGAATACAGTCTGACCGTATTCTACAAAACAGTGCAGACTCTTACAGGCGGTAACAGGTCGGACTGTAAAATTTAAAACAGTCAGGCCAATATAAAAATTTATTGGCCATCCTGTACGAATTACTGTAGTTTTTTTAACAGTGTACTACGAGGGGCGCGGGCCGGCCTCGGGCGCGGCTGGCTGGCTGGCGGCTGGCCGGTGGGGCCCCCACTCCCGCCCGCCTGCTGACTGCGGATAGCGCGTTCTTACGGGGAAAAAGCTGGGACTCCAGGGCGCCCTTCTCTCATGGCCAAGGCCCGTACCAAACGGACGCTTCAGCATTTGGTATAAATATGGTGTATTTATGGTGTTAAAACGACCATTCTTACAACCATAAAAAGAACGAAAGTACACCATATCCACACCAAATGCATTTGGGGTATTTATGGTGTATATATCGTGTACATTTAGTATCAATTTGGTGTTCTGAAAACACCAGATTTACCCGATTTTTATCCGGATCCATTCCACACGGGTTGGTTTGGCGGAAGATCGGGCCTCGCTTGTTATTGCACTCATTGGCTTAGCATAAAGCGAAGCCTTTGCTGTCATGAGGTGCAGGGAACGGAACTCTTTGGTTGTGTGTCTGTCTATCTGTAATCACACACGTTTCTCAAAGACGGCAACTTCAATTGACTTCAAACTGCGCACGAAGCATCAGTATAAATCCGGTCGTATCGAGTTTAGTTTAGAAGTTTGATAGAAGATGTTTGAAATAATTTAATTTGAATTCGTAGTTTTGGTGGTAGTAGGTTGGTAGCACGGCAATCGAGGGGAGGGCGAGCGCAAGTGGCTTCTGCGCTCACCTGAAGACTTAAATACCTTCTCAGCAGTGATTAAAATGTCAGAAAGTCAATCCGAGTGATTTAGTTTTAGTTTTAGAGTTGCGGAACTTAGCCTGCGAAGTTTCGCGAGTGTCCGATGAGAAGGAACGAAAGTGATATTTGGAATGGTTTACGTGTTTACTTACTAGGTCTATCACAACACATCTAGCGCACAAATCTCGTCATTTAAAATCATTTCACGTCTTAAATATGCGTTTGATCTTAAATATGCGTTTGAAGCTGAACCAAGTTAATGGGCTGAGCCTCCACCACCGATTAGGGCGTCCCACTTATCGCCAAATTTCGATATTTGATGCGGACCTGGTCTCAAACGGTCACTTTTGGTTCAAATTCTTCAAATTTTTTGGTCCGGTCAATTTTTGACCCCCCTTGGCCGTGCCCCGAGGGCCTAAGTGCAGCCAAACCAAAGATTTTTTAAAAATTTCGGGAAAAATCTTCTTATATGAAACACATCATTCTACGATCTTATGGGCCTAGATTTTGTCCGTTTTGCTCTAACTCAAACCGTTTTCGAGATACGGGCAAATTTGTCCTTAAAACATAGCAAAAATGTGTACTATTTGGTACTATTTCGAAAATTGTGCCTAGAGATCCAAATTTTGATGGTATCAACACGTACGATAGCTTGTTTTAATCAACTTTCTATGCTCTTTCATTTAAAATTTTGTCCGGGTTGATCCGATCTAAAACAAAAAATCGGAAATGCAGACCAAACTCCGCTGTATCTGGACATGCCAAGCAGGACTTCTGTTGACACCAAGGGCAAAAAGTCCATCTCCATCAAGACAACCGGGAACGAGAAGACCCGCTTCACAGTTATGCTGGCCATCACGGCGGACGAGCGCAAGCTCCCACCATATGTGGTGTTCAAGCGGCTCACAGTCCCCAAAGGGAAGTCCCCCCCCCGGGTGCACATCCGCGCCGCCGAGAGTGGCTCATTCAATGAAGACATCACTGTGGACTGGCTCAAGACCGTGTGGGAGAAGCGACCCGGCGCTCTTCTAAATTTGAACAATATGTTGGTCATGGACAGTTTTAGAGGCCATCTCACTGAACAAGTCAAAGACAAATTTAAGAGAATGCAGACAGACATGGTGATAATACCTGGTGGGATGACCAGCTTGCTTCAACCCCTGGACATTTGCATCAACAAGCCTTTCAAAAACAAAATTGAGGAATACTACTGTGATTGGATGGTCCGGGGTGAAAAGCAGTACACCCTAACAGGTAGAATCAAGCGGCCTGACCCTGAACTCTTGATCTCCTGGGTTAAGAAAGCCTGGGACTCTATACCTAAACCTATGGTGGTCAAGTACTTCAAAAAGGCTTTCATTTCAAATGCTCTTGATGGCAGTGAGGATGATATTCTTTGGATGGATTTAGACAATAAAAATGATGATGAAGATTATGAAGAAGGAAATGAAGAATCTGATGAGACTGACAGTGAAAGCAATGTTGATGATTATGAGTATGATGATAATGATGAAATGTTTGAATAAGACTAAACTTCTTAGTGCAATATTTGTGACCTGTATACCTGCTACCCTACCTAGTCTTTAATTGTAGGTACCATTAAAGATTAAGACAATTCCTGTTGATTTAATCTACATTCTTTTCAAACCAAATCACCCAGACAACCTTAAACTTCAACGAAAATTTGGATGAGCACTACTCTTGTAAAACATGGATTTTCCTCTAAAAAACTTTTTTTTTTCAAATTTGACCTCTGAAAACTAGGGGGGGGGGCTATATTAAGGGGAGGACTAAAATAGGGTGTTTACGGTAAGCTGGAGGGGGCGGTGTAGTGGTTTGGGAGAAATGTGCAAAGGTAACTATTTTTTCGGGTTCATCTTGACAAAAGAAAACGAAAATGTTTATGCCCAAAGATGATCGGAATCGAAATGGCAGAGTTATGCTCAAATGTTCAATAAAGTTTCAAATCGCCTCTGGCGGCCAAACGGTGCGTCGGAGGTCAATTCTGACGGCAGTTTTCGCCCAGGGTCGTACCTCGCCGAAACGAACACTAACGCACCCTTCGGACGTTCAATTTGGAGTTATTCCCCTCCAAATTGACAATTTGGTCGTTTTGGCACACTTTTACCCCTTTGGATTTTATTAACTTTGCCATTTCGACTCTGATCGGCTCTGAGCATAAGACATTTTCTTTTTAATTTTGCAAGAGGAATCCAAATCTGGGATTGTACCAAAAATTTGATAACTCTTAGCAAATTGCAAATTTACAAATATTTCATTGGAACACAAAATAATGGTGTTCAGTCGTAAAACGAAGCGAAGTCATTTTATCTTATAAAAAAGGATCTTCAAAGGCTTATTACACTCACAACTAATTTTTTCGATATCAATATACTTGCAGGGGATCGAACAATATTAGAGCCATAGTCGCAACTCATTGTAGGATAAGCCGTTCAAAATCAGAACGAGATTTATAATT
>NW_026267417.1:78542-88421 GCF_000697945.3 Frankliniella occidentalis | reverse complement strand
TTTAAAACGTTACCTCTGAGAATTTTAGCACACTGACAAACGCTCAGCCACTACGGGCTGCTGCACGTACTCCTACGTACAGTTGCCATAAAATGTACACTTATAAGCCAAGTGTACAACTGCTCAACACTTGCAAGTGTGCAACCAAAAGTTCAAAACTTGCAAGTGGTCAATTCAGTAGTAGTACACTTGCAAGTGTTAAACTCGGTATTTGTGCACTTGTAAGTGTTTAACTCTCCTGTTGAACACTTCACTAAACCGGGTGCTTACTGTGAGGAAAGTGTTCAACAGAGGAGTTGCACACTTACAAGAGAACAAATACCGAGTTGAACACTTGCAAGTGTACTACAACTTAATTAAAGACTTGCAAGTGTTGAACTTGCGGGTGCACACTTACAAGTGTTGAGCAGTTGAGCACTTGGTTTATCAGTGTAGTCATCACATTCGACCGCTATTGAATAGAATGTTAAGTTAATATTGCATTAACATTTTCACTGTTTTGTTATAAAAGATCGATTTCCTGTGGAATACATGTATTTCACCGTGCTCGGTTAAAACAGTTTCTTGAATTCCACGACCCTGTCGTGGATCTTGAAGAACGCCACTGACAACAGACTGGGTCGTAAAATTCAGGAAACTGCCTTTGCTGTCATATTCTTTGTTAGTGTGCTTTATTTACCTGACATTGAAGACAATTTTCACGATTACACACGGGACAGAAGAATTGATTGACTCCAGGCTCAAACTGACACCAACCAGTGCAGTCCAGTGTCTTACAGTGAAACGTATTGTCCATACCGCTTTCCGCCTGCCTCACAGAGCGCTCCAAGTATTGGTCAAATACTCTTTCCGGCACCAACTGTTTGAAAAAATCCGTAGGAACTCATAACCTTCCTAGGTTTGTACACGATGAATAGCAAGGGACACTCTAAATGAAAAAAGAAAATTTTGTATGCAGCGAGGATGCCTTCTTAAGCAATTAAGCACATCTCCAATAGTTTCAAATTTGTATCTAAAAAGACAATGTTTAGTTAAGAGACAAATTTGAATCCAATTGAGATGTGCTGAAGAACGCACCCACGCTGGGTAGAAAATTCTCCTTTCCCGCTTAGAGTGTAGGGCTGACCACCATTGGAAATGTACGTACGGTCCTGATCTCTCGCTGAGTAATAATGCTTTCGCAGCTGTACTGGTCATCCTGGAACGGGCACTTGATCGAGGCGTCCGTCGAGTGCTCTACCGTATTTTTGAGGCAGTCCCTAAATAAGACAAAAGCACAAAAGAAATTAACGGGATTAAAATACACTACACTAAACCTGAGGGCCTTTTTCTGTCCCGAGAAAGTCGCATTTCTGTGCAAATCTTTACCGCATTGATGGACGAAAGATCTATACTGTTAAACTGGCTATATGTACGAAAGACCACGTCTCGCGTAAGAGGCTTCGCGATATCTCACGAAACACTGTTACGCTGCGACGCGCCTGGCCGAGGGGTGAACAACTCGGCTGAGCCGGGGACAGATGAATATATTACAAAGTAATATTGGGAATACGAGTAATACAAAAATTACGAGTATTACAGATAATATCAAAGTATTACAAGTATTATAAGGTAAAACAAGGTATTACAATGAATTACAAGATATATTACAAAGGTATTACGAAGTATTACAAGGTATTACAAGGTATTACAAGGTATTACAGGTATTACGAGTAATACAAGTAATACAAGTAATACTTGGTAATTCAAATAATATAAGGTAATACAACGTAATACAAGTTAATATTGCGAAATATTGCGCAAGTAATATATGGTAATACAAGGTAATACAAAATAATACAAGGTAATACATGGTAATACATGGTAATACAAGGTAATACAAAGTAATACACGGAATACAAGTAATATCAGGTAATACAAAGTAATACATGACCCCGGGACAGAGGAATACACGAGATGTTCACCCCTCGCGCCTGGCGCACATATAGCTAGGCCTGCGGCGCTGACACCCGCTTAGAAAACGTTTTTTGGGAGTGGGAGAAAGTTTCCTTTCCATTTTGCGGTTTTTAGGCCTTTTTCTACATCTTATTGTTCACTATGGAAATTTTTAGCTTATTTTCGTCTTAAAAGACCCTCTAGCGCGTAAACGGTTAGAGACAGCGCAAAACGGACGAAATTTTCGCCCACAGGGCTCTACTTTGACAAGTTACCTCTTAGGAGACCATCCAATATTTTCGAAAATTAATAAATTTATGTTTGGGCCAGTTTTGTGAGAGAAACTCACTCTAGCGCCCAAACGGTGAGAGATAGAGCAAAACGGACGAAATTTTCGCCCACAGGGCTCTACTTTGACAAGTTACCTCTTAGGAGATCATAAAAAAAAATATATTTTTTCCAACCTTTTTGGCCTTTCCTGTTTTCTTCCATACCCCCTTTCAGCCCCTTAGGGGTGGCTGACAGGATTTGCCGTAGGCGTTTTGTTTTGTGGGAGTGAACCTTGAGATCCCCTGAAAATTTGAAGTCTCTAGCACATCTCCTTCTTGTGGAACACACAGACAGACAGACAGACACACAGACACACAGACACGAGGTCGTTTGCATAAGCCCGCTGGATAGCTTTTTCAAAGCAGAAGGGCGGGCTAAAAACAGGCCCGGCCCCTGCCGAACGGAGTTGCCGGCGGAGCGAAGTGGAGCTGGCAACTGCGTTTGGTGGAAGGGCGGGCCTGCTCGTTCCTCTTGCTGTTATCGTATACATTACCCCAGAAAAATGTGAAAGAAATTTCAGGAAAGGTATGCTAAGACTTTTACAAAAATGTTAGGAAATATTTTTACATAAATGTTAGGGAGTTATTTTGACCAGTGTTCTGTAAATTTACAAACTGTGGTAATTTTACAAGGTCACACCTTAACAACTAGTATTCCAAGTTCTTTTATGTAAAATCACCCTCACCTGACACTAACAAGCAGGCCCGCCCTTCCGCCAAACGGAGTTGCCAGCTCCACTTCGCTCCGCCGGCAACTCCGTGGTAAATTTTAAGGACGATGGGCTTTGTGGGCCGAAAGCTCGTTACATCATTTGATTATGTTCTTCAGCAAATCGCGTGACAGAAATGGTCGGGCCGCAGGCCCCACCACCGCCGCCGGGTGTGAATGGGGGTATCCATAAGGTTCAAAAATTCTCCCCAAAAGTAATTTTGTTTTCTGTTCTCCTATGGGGTAACTCGTCAAAGTAGAGCCCTTCGGGCGAAAATTTCGTTTCATCTCTGACCGTTTAGGCGCTAGAGCGTCTTTTTTGACGAAAATAAGCTAGAAATTGCCAAAGTGAACAATAAGTTGTAGAAAAAGGACTAAAAACCGCAAAATAGTAAGGACACTCTCCCCCCACCCCCAAAAAAACGAACGTTCCTTCTCGCGTTGAACACGAATTTGTCTCGTTTTTTGTTGGTTTTTTTTTTTGATGGGTTAAATCACTTTACTGCATTTAGCAGCGCGAAGCGTCTCTTACCTACAAAATACGTGCAGACAGCCTTTGAGGACGAGGCCTTCACCGGCCTGGTAGTCTTGTAGGCAAACTGGACATTCAAAAGGATGCATGCTGGCTACCGCGTCCTGATCGTCTAGCGTTTTCAGGAGCTCGTAGTTCTCTTTGTCGACTCGGCAGCGACGAGATGTGGTCGACCGGTGGGCCTGACGAGTCACACGCCAGCCAGAAGCCTGCTGACAAACAAAAAAGATTGAAAGCGAAGTAGCGCTATTTTTGAGGGATATACACTCGTGAGCAAAATTAAAGCGCCACTTTTTTGACAGGGCGTAATTTTGAAGTGTGATTAGGTAGGAGGTTGCCGTTTGGCAGGAAGATAGGCTCATATGTTGGCATCAGACCCCTAAAAGCGCAAACCTTGATCACGAACGGTTCGCGAGTTGTGGGGCCTAACGCATCGCGACACCCCACTTCGCAGTGCGGTTAGGAAACAGAGGTTGCTTTGTGACGCTCCCCTGACGGATTGGGGGGTCGGATTCGGCTGAAAATTTAGAGGAGTACTCTCCTAGGTACAGCCGACATAATGCCGTGTCAAAAAACCGCCCTTGCGAACTTCCAACCCTTTCTAACCACCCCTTAATTGACGAATCAAGATTTGATCATTTAAAGACGGCCCCTTGGGTAAAATTGAGTGCCGGCGGTCGCCGTGTGACGTGGGCTCAATGTTTCAATGTCCCCTACCGGATAGCAGTGATTTTCGCCCCCTCGAACCACCCCAGGCCTACCGATAGCTACCACCCCTCAACCCCACTTTCTGGATCCGCCCCTAAAACGCATTTTTCTGAGTCAAATTTTTCGTGACAATAATCAGATTGACTGATAAACGCCCCTGCCATTCAAAACAGCCAAAAACGGAACCCAAAAACGTTTTTTTTCATCAAATTTACGGCACTTTTTAACGCTTGGTGCAGTTAGGCCCCTTGACGGGCACTGGGGGGTTCGGAAGGGTGCGCCAGTGTCTGGGTTTGTTCGTAATGTCATCCTGGACAAGACTGAAGGCATTCCACGCCAAAAATCCATGGAAACTCTCGCAGAATTGCCAAAACGTGATCGGGGTTGGCAAAATCAACCCCTACTTTAGGGGGTTGTACCGGGTGAACGCGTGGGGTGGCCGACTTGGCCCGCCCGTCAAAAGGTGTGCCCGACCTTCATCTTGAAGGGCGCGTGGAATCAGACACCTCCTCCGATTGCTTCCTGGTGAAATTCGCTACGGCCTAAGACACTAGGTGTCCATTCTGGAAGGGAGCGCCTATACGCTCCCAGCAAACGGCGCGGCTTTCTCGCCCGGAGTGGACACCTAGTGTCTTAGGCCGTGGCGCTTTAATTTTGCTCACGAGTGTAGAATAAAACATAGGGTATTTTTTTCAGGTAAATATATCAGAGTGGCGCGCTACCACAGCGCCGCGCTGCTGGCCGAAGTAGCTCCGAGCAGCAGGGCGATAACCGAGGGGCCATAACTCCCTTTTGGTGTGTACACATGATTCCCGAAATATGTGATTCCCAGTGATTCCAGTCCACTTACATTCATTCCTTAGGTCTTCTAGTGGTAGAAAACGCTTATTTCGAATAATTTGTATCAGTTTCATTAGTTTCCACTTAGTTTAAACGATTTCTGGTGATGTCGATTAATTTTTATCCTGATGATTTCCAGGCAGATGTACCCATGATTCCCGGAGTTATTGCCCTCTCGGCGATAACCGATACTAAATATTTATCCTGACACTTTTACCCCCAAATCCTGACATTATCCTGATTATCCTGACAACTTTTTAAAATCCTGACAAAATCCTGATTATCCTCTGACTATTCTGACGCATGGCAACCCTGAAAAAAATCTGACATTACTTTGATTGCCTCTAGAATAACGCGTTTTCGTGCACATCTCAACCGGACGCAAATTTGAATGAGATCAGGGACAGATTTACATTTGGCAAATTTTGACAACTCTGGAAACCCAAGTGTGTATATGTATGCAGTAAATACTGCGTACATGAAGGTATTCAGTATTTACTGCGTACTTGGCCATGTATTCAGGAAATAGTGCGTACACTGTTAGCGTGAATTGGCTTGAATTGACTGAACATTGTCTTGAATTGGACTGAATTTGTTGAATTTGTTTTGAATTTGTTTGAATTAAATTGAATTGGTCTGAATTAGTTTGAATTGGGCAGAATTAGGGGTGTACACTTGGCAGGGGAGTTATCCACCCCTCGTATTCCCCGCATTAATATAGTGGCAGCGACTAAGGTAGCCCTTGTTTTCTGTCTACCTACTCATGTTTTCATTATTTCCTGCGTACTCAAGCAAATACGCAGTAAATAATGAATACATGGCCAAGTACGCACTATTTCCTGAATACATGGCCAAGTACGCAGTAAATACTAAAACCTTCATGTACGCAGTATTTACTGCATACATGTACACACTTGGGTTTCCAGAGAAAGTGGCGTATGTCCAAAAATCAAAGTTTAACAGAGAAAAAAAATTATAGGTTTGTAATTTCAACCTATGCGACGCGTCCTACGAACAAAGTTCGATCTCCCAGCGCGCCGTTCAACACTGTCCGATCTCCGGGCGTGCCGTTCAACAAAGTTCGATCTCCTGGCGCGCCGTTCAACGCTGTCTGATCTCCTTTTCAGCTTTTATCTGCACCGTAGGCTTCAAGCCGTGATATCTTCGTTGATAGTTCACTTAAAAGGAAACTAATAAATTCTATGAGATCCTCATAGATTACGCAACACATTGGACCAATAATAAAATGATATGATCTTGACGAACAGACGTACGAGGCGTTTAAACTTCCACCTCGCTGCAAACCCCGAAAAGGAGATCGGACAGCGTTGAACGGCGCGCCAGGAGATCGAACTTTGTTCGTAGGACGCGTCGTATGGCTGTAAATTTCAAATACGGTGTTCCTTTTATGATATGTTACATTTTGACTGTTACCCTGTGTGGTTAACATGCATTAGCAGAGGAGATAAGGGACATTCACCAATTTCATGTTGAAATAAAATGTGACAAAGACTCAAAATGTCCACAGACCCGGGTGAAAAAACATTGACAGTAAGTTTGTATACAGAGGTATACAAGCAATTGTATAAAGCTGTATAAAGGTAATTGTATTACATTTGGTAAAACTGTATTACTTTGTCAGTATACCTTTTTATAAAATATTATACAATGTATACTTGAGCATTTCAATTTACTCACGGGAGAAGCGGCCTGAGTGCATGGCTGTCGTTTGCCTCCAATATGTTTTCCGAATCATCTTTTTGCCCTGAGCACGATTGTGGTTGTTTCACTTCCCTATGTGTAGCCGTTTACAAGTTATGCTGCATTTTAGAACTCAACCACATTTTGCCTACATTTAGGGGAGTGCCCAGAAACGTTACTAGTCACTGTATGAGTGTATGTGCCTGTATACATTCTAATGTAGGGCAAGGTGGCATTTATTCACATGTATGTGGCTGTATACATGCGTGAGGTACAACGATGCTCTAATATACGTCGCTTTATACATGGCACGTTTATTTTATATACATTGTATTAGATTTTATTAAAAGGTATACATGCCCCTGTATATGATTGTATAAAGTTTTACCAAATATTATACACATTTGTAAAACACCCTTTATATCGTTATATTACGGTGTACACAATCATATCCAATTCTATAAAAGTCTATAAATTGTAATAAAATTTCTTAGTGAGTTGTATACAAACCGTTTCACCCGGGGAAATTTTGACAGAGTGGCGAATGTCCAAGAACCAGTTTGACACAGAGGTGAATGTCCGCGGATATTTTGACAGACTATGGTGCATGTCTCAAAACCTTTTACTAATGACCCAACATAAGGGCCACTTTTATGTTTGCTATAGACTACTATTTCAGTTGGCGTTCTTTTCCAATTCAAATATATGTAACACCTGAACGAGTTAAGGCCGAGTTTCAATGCTTTATTAAAAATTTAAATTCATAAATATAGCAGTCATGAAAAAGAAATGCAGAGTGAATGATGCAACATAATCGTTCAATAGTACTGCTCAGACCATGTGGCTAAAAATACGGGGGAGGTCTATCACTCCAATGACTACTGAACAATTACCGAGTACTATACTCAATAACCCGTGCAACAGCACTGGAAATGACTGGGTGAGATGGTTTGTGTTACTCACAATACGCTTGTCCCTATTGCAAAGCACGCACGGCGCTCCGGCGCTGGCGAAACCACGAAACTCGATTTTGGGGTGATTTTTGAGACCTATACCATTGGAAAGAGGGCGTTTCCCTCTTCTGCCAAAATATATGGTTATCTCAAAATTTTCTAAAAACATCGATACGTGGTTTTGCCAGCCAGCGCCTAAGAACTTTGCGTGGTTTCGCCAGCGCCCGGACCACTGTGCGTGCTTTGACGGAGGCTCCGTGGAGTTGCGTGCTTTGCAGTAGGGACAAGCGAGTAGTAAAATAAAGCCACTGGGTAATTTTTGCTCTTCTTTTCAGAACCCAATACAAAAGCATTAATTCCATCACTTGGTAGCACCCTAAGATAGGCTGGCAGCCTATAGCCAGCTATAACCCTGAATATACCCAATGCTCAGAGAGTCCCAGGGTAAACAAGCAGGCCCGCCCTTCCGCCAAACGAAGTTGCCAGCTTCGCTTCGCTGCGCCGGCAACTCCGTTCGGCAGGGGCCTTGCCTGCTTGGCCTGCCGGCGGCGATGGTCGGGCCTGCGGCCCGACCATTTCTGTCACACGATTTGCTGAAGAACACGTTCGAATGCAGCGGGCCTTCGGCCCGCCTAAGCCCGTCGTCTTTGAGTTTGCCCCAAAGACTCGAGAAAAAGATGTAACGGTGAAACACCGCGACTACAACCCACCCTTCTGCTTAGAAAACGTTTTTTGGGGTGGGGGGAGGGAGTTTCTTACCTCTTTTGCGGTTCTGGGCCTTCTTTTACATTTAATTGTTCACTACAGAAATTTTTAACTTATTTTCGTCAAACAAGACCCTCTAGCGCCTAAACGGTTAGAGATAGAGCCAAACGGACGAAATTTTCGCCCAAAGGGCTCTACTTTGTCAAGTTACCCCTTAGGAGACCATTCAACATTTTCGGAAATTAATAAAAGAAAAATTGGGCCACTTTTGTGAGAGAAACTCCCTCTAGCGCCCAAACGGTAAAAGAAAAAGCAAAACGGACGAAATTTTCGCCCAAGGGGCTCTATTTTTGCAAGTTACCCCGTAGGAGACCATCTAAAATTTTCTAAAATTAATTTGTTTATTTTTGGGCCACTTTCGTGATAGAAACTCCCTCTAGCGCCTAAACGGCGAGAGATAGAGCAAAACGGACGAAATTTTCGCCCATGGGGCTCTACTTTGACGAGTTACCCCTTAGGAGCTCATAAAAAAAATATTTTTTTCTGACTTTTTTGACCTACCCCCTTTTCTTTGATACCCCCTTTCAGCCCCTTGGGGTTGGTTGCCAGGATTTGCCGTAGGCGTTTCGTTTTCTAGGAGTGAACCTTAAGATACCCTGAAAATTTGAAGTCTCTAGCACATCTCCTTCTAGTGGAACAGACAGACACACAGACACACAGACAGACAGACAGACAGACAGACACGAGGTCGTTTGCATAAGCCCGCTGGATAGCTTTTTCAAAGCAGAAGGGCGGGCTAAAAAACCATGACTGTCATGGTCAAATTGAGATTTTGACCATGGAAAATCAGAATTTTATTCATGGACTCAGTCTAAACCATGGTGATCACCCATGCCCATCTCCGCAGCCATGATACTCTGTACTCGACGGACCATGGCCAACGACGTAACCATGGACATGATGGATGTCCACACCATCGTCTACCTTGGCGTGTTCTTGAGATAGTGTCGTTCAGACGTGATTGCAGTGCGCCATCTCTCGGGAGCTCGCGACACTAGCGACCAAAACGTCATTGTAAACACGGGCACCGGCGCCGGTCATCAACTTTGTGGTTACGTTTGCAGCTGCGTCGGTGCTTCTAAGTGTTTTGAAGTTTTCGTTTTCATTTAAAGTTTTTAATCTACCTACGAACGCCAGGTTGTCGTCAGAATGCCACTAGAACGCCATGGATTTTTTAGAATGTAAGTGACTGTCGTTTTTAACGTTTCCTCCTCTTTCCGGCCAAACGACGACTAACTAACCTAAAAACAGATTCAGAAATGAAATGAAGTATTTATATCCTTTAGATAGTCAAGGGCAGATTTTAGATATAGAGAACAATCGTGGATCTGGTATCGGCATATCCTCATTACACCACAAGTAAGCAAACACTGTGTGAAATGTTTGGTTAGTTTGGTGATATAGGAA
>NW_026267417.1:74568-78492 GCF_000697945.3 Frankliniella occidentalis | reverse complement strand
GACCTAATTTTTTGACTAAACACAATAAATATCAAGGTCAATTAGGAGACATAATTTTTTAATTATTATTATCGATCTTTGTTTTTGTTTGTGGATTTGCCCTTTATTTGCCTTCCCGGTGTTTGTACTGTCACTTTGTTTTCTTTTGAATGTTAAAAAAATGTTCATGTCAAATTCCTTACAGGTTCGGGTGGGTGCTTTGCGCGCGTACTCAGAAACGGTACTAGGTCAATTTGTGTTTTAAAATCATGTACGAGAACTGACCATGGCAAAATGAACAGCAATGGCCAGGTTCTGGCCATGGTTTATAAAACAATTTTTCCGTGGACAGACGATTTCATGGGCAAGAAGGCTTCCATGGCCACATCGTTCCATAAATCTATGGACAAGAAATGACCATGGCAAGAAGATACAATGATTCATGGTCAAAACGTGTCCATGAGAGCAGTTATGGCTGCCAGCTGGCCATGGAATTGATTTCCAATGGTCAGAGTGTCCACAGAAATTGATTTACATGGCCAGGATTGTGGCCATGGTATCTGAGTGTTCATGGTCAGAGTGCCCACAGAAATTGATTTACATGGCCAGGATTGTGGCCATGGTACGTGTGTGCTCATGGTCAGAGTGTCCACAGAAATTGATTTACATGGCCAGGATTGTGGCCATGGTATCTGAGTGTTCATGGTCAGAGTGCCCACAGAAATTGATTCACATGGACAGGGTTGTGACCATGGTACGTGTGTGTTCATGGTCAGAGTGCCCACAGCAGAGATTGATTTACATGGGCAGGGTTGTGGCCATGGTACGTGTGTGCTCATGGTCAGAGTGTCCATGGAAATTTATTTACATGGCCAGGGTTGTGGCCATGGTACGTGTGTGCTCATGGTCAGAGTGTCCACAGATATTGATTTACATGGCCAGGGTTGTGGCCATGTAAATCAATCTCTTTGGGCACCCTGACCATGAATACACACGTACCATGGCCACAATCCTGGCTATGTAAATCAATTTTTATGGGCACCGACCATGGTAAATCAATTCTATGGCCAGCGGGCAGCCAACTGCTCCCATGGACACACACGTTCTGACCATGAACCATTGTGCCTTCTTGCCATGGTCATTTCTTGTTCATAGATTTATGAAACGATGTGGCCATGGAAAGTACCTTTGACATTGACATGGCTGTCGTTTGGTCATGGTCTTAGGTGCATGGCTTGTCATGGACCAGGTTGTATTCATGGACGTGTCCCAATGGTCAAGGGTTGTGAGCATGACTCCATGCCCATGAACACAAACGCTCGCCGTGATAAACATAGACCATAAACACACAGACCATGAGGAAAACATCCCATGTCCATGACTAGTACAGTTGGCCATTGATTAGTTCTGTCATGGTCTTTGTGTCCATTGACAACAGTATCATGTCCAAACGTGTGTTCATGGACGTTCTACATGACAATGGTAATAGTAACCATGGACACATTTATGGACTTAGTTGTGACCATTAAAGCCAATTCTCCTGGTCATCCCTTGCCATGGAGCACATTAGCCATGGCCATGCAATCCATCCACCATATACTCATGGTCAACTGTTGTTTTCATGGTTTACTGGTTCCATAAATCTATGGTCACAAAAATCCATGGTTAAATTTATGTCCATGGCTCATGGACAGCCCCATGGTTTTTTTACCCAGGGGTGTTATGAGAGTGATATGAAATCACTGCTTTCGTATTTGGTTCTGAGAAGTAGAGCAGAGTTACCCAGTGGCTTTATCATACCATTGTGAGTAATACAAACCATCTCACCCAGTCAATTGCAATTGCAAATGCAGAACTTTTGTTTTGCAGTTTAAACTGGCAAACTACTACGCACTGAGATTAGCAGGGTAGGGAACAAGAAAATGTCTATTCTAAATTTGTATATTATAAAATAGTAGTCTATAGCAAACATAAAAGTGACCTTTATGCTGACTAATTAGTAAAGTGTTTTGGGGCATACACCACTCTGTCAGAAATTCTGTGGACATTCGCCTCTTTGTCAAACTGGTTCTTGGACATACGCCAGACTGTCAAAATATCCGTGGACATTCGCCTCTTTGTCAAACTTTCTCTTGGACATTCGCCACTCTGTCAAAATTTCTGTGGGCATTCGCCTCTTTATCAGATTGTACACGGACATAGGCCGTTTTGAGCTGTGAATATAACTCAGGCCCTATTATAGATATGTGCCGTTTGATTCTACTTGTGTATCATTTAATTTGGCATCACTTCCCTAAAAAAATGAATTTGGCAAAAAATTGGGCATGCGCCACTTTGTCTAAGTTTGCCTGACATCAGACTGCTGAACAAAAAATGCACTGCTCATCAGAGTAAGCGGGCTTCCTAGCCTAGCTCAAAAAACATAGAGGTCTGTTAGAAAAATCCACCCGCTAATTTTGATGAGCAGTGTATCTATAATTGGGATGCTAATTGGTCCACTGCTAAATTTAAACTTGCATCTGCCTGAGATGTGTAAAAAACGCCCCATTTTATGGACAATAAAAGTCCTTCCAGATTTAGTGTGAAACTTTCCTTATTTTCTCCAACCTGCAACAGAGTTTTGAAGTGTGTGTATATTATGGGCCTACCACAACACCAGCCAAGAAGTAAACGAATCAATTAACAGTTTGTCTGCAACGACAACACAAGAAAACAAGCAGGCCCACCCTTCCGCCAAACGCAGTTGCCAGCTCCACTTCGCTGCGCCGGCAACTCCGTTGGTGACACTCTGGCGTTATTACCTCTTCGTGTCCAAAACCACCTGCAGCAGCGTCACTGTCACTTTCACCGTTACTCTCAGGTTCAGGTGCTTCATTGTCATTTTCCTGGGAATAGAAAAAAAATACACATGATCTATTTATAACACATTAGACCAACTCAATTCTCAATAACAGAAAATAGACAATCTTAACGCTTAGATTTTAGGGTTGGTGTGTCCAGGCACTTTAAAGAAACTTGAACTGTTTCGCATTACGTTTTTGACTTCATGATAGGTTAAGTTTCTCGTGAGAAGACACCTTCACGACGAAGTATTTACCTCATCCTGAAACTGGAGATAGCCTAGGGAAGCAAGTATAAACGTGATAAGTCTCAGGGCACGAGAAACCTCTGTCTCCGGTTTAAAGAAAATCCCATCCTGGAAAAGAACAACAATATTCAGAGGGTGATTATCAGAAAAACTGTGCATACTCGTTCCAAAGCTTCGTCGAGTCGTCTGGATTGATGTACTCCCGTACAGAATTAAATCGATCTAGATTGTCTCGAGTCGAGATATTGTAAAAACAAACTGCAGACGCCGTTGAGTCTTTTTCGAGACTTTCTGGAGACGGTTTCAGAGACGGCGTTGAGACGTAAACTACACTGTTAATCGGAAGGTAGGGAAAATCCAAGGATGACGGTGGAAAAAAAATGTGGTAGGATTTTTCCCAGGTTCGGCTCGGGTCCGACCGACCCGGCCCTGACGTCGTACTTTTTCCAACCTTGAGGGGGGGGGGAAATTCCGAGGCTCGCGAGGTCGGACTTTTTCCGACGGCAGCGTCGGAAAATCAGCATACGATATGCTCGGAAATATTTTGACAGTGTGCTCGGCAACTGCACGGCCCACAGTAGGGAATTACCCCTCCCCACTGCATGGGAATGTCCAGGGGAGGGGACGGGACGGGGGCGAGGTGCAGCTAGGGTGCAGCGTGTCACCTAGTGTGGACATGCCCACAGTGCAAGCAAAAATTTTTTAAGTGTCGGCCAAAATTTTAACTTTTGAAAAAATAGTTTTATAGGCGATTTGAAACATTGTGAACAACATATCAAAAGAAGAGAGGACACATGTTTTCCAAATTAACGTGCGGAGTTTAGGACTTAGTCTCTTTGCTTGTCCTCGCACTCCCC
>NW_026267417.1:69033-72984 GCF_000697945.3 Frankliniella occidentalis | reverse complement strand
AACGGGTTAAATTTTAACGTTCAATGGGTATTTCCCACCTTAATTTGAAAGGGGGGGGGGGGTCTGTTGCTATATTATAATGTGCGTTATGTGTTTCTTGTTTACTAATAGCACTTTTTTTCTTTGTTTTAGGGATAGAGAACAAGTTTTCATCAAGAAATTTTCTTCTCTGATTTGGTGTAGTGTGACTTTTTTCTTGCTAATGAAAACCTGACTATAATAAACAAGTTTCACCGTATTTGATTTGCCATTTCTTTTGATTCTCATTATTTTCCCAGAAATTTTCAGTAAGCATGTCGACTGACCATGTCCACTGACCATCCACTGTAGTGCATAAATAACCAGCGTTTGTATGGATGTTTCTGAAACATAACATTGGATATTGGCCTTGCTTACACACTAAAAAATTCGGGGCGGTACGCTGCATAAACCGCCTGCAATGCAGTGCATAAAGACCTAGCATTCGTATGGATCTTTCTAGAACATAACATTGGATACTGACCGTGCGTTCCCCAGCCTTATATGCAGGCATACGATAGCCGTTTTTCCGACGTCTGCATCGGCATAACCAGACCTCACAGCCGGAAAAAATCCTACCCAACGGGTCGGATTTTTGGCGAGGCTTCGTCGTCGGAATTTATCCGACCCCCCTGTCCCCGGAAAAAATCCAAAGAGGGAGGGTCTACTAGTTGACAGAACGCTAGGGTCGGATTTTCCCAACCTTCCGATTAACAGTGTGCGCCGAGGCGGCTTTCAGCCGGGCCGTGCCGGACCACCCCGCCCAGCAAACACGAGCGGCCGGCCGGGCGCGGCCAGACTCTTCCCTAAATGAACAGTTGCGGTTGGCCCTTTGAAGGCGCCGCGTGGCGACGGGCGCCACCCCTCACTGCGACGCCGCCACCCCGCCTCGCACCCCGCGCCACGCTCCTGACGCTAGGCGTTGTGGTCGCTCGACTCATCAAAGGCGCCAGCGCTTTTGTTTCGACTGTTTTTGCTTCGTCATACATGTGGTGCGCGAGGCGGTGAGGCGGCCTGTTTGTTTTGACCAAAGTGATCGAAGTTGATTTATTGCAAACAACTCCAGGGGTGCCTGCAGGCCGCCTGCAGTCGCGACAGCCCTTCGATCGGCTTCGATCAATCAATCAATCAGTGGTGCCGTGGAGTGCACTGCGCCCTCCGCCCCGGCAATCCCGGCATGCGAGATAAAAACTTCCCCCCGGGGAGGTTTTAGACAACATTGCTCCGGCGGCATCATAAATTAATGCCATTTCTTCCCATTTATCCGCGGTTGTATCACTAGACCTAGTGTTTACAGGGTGTCTCGTTCCGTCCCATAGCAGAGTCCCCGTGCTTTTTTAGGGGAGGGGGTGGACGTCTAGATGTAACGGCCCATCAATGAACACCTCGCCTTGGCCTCTGAAGTCCACAATCGTAGACAATTACAAATCCAAGTACGACCAGGAGTCCATAAAACGTTCAACGTCAGCCTGCTCGGCGTCGTCAGCCTAGTTCGAGGCCTAGTTGGCGTCGTCAGCCTGCTCGGCATCGTCAGCCTCTGTTTGGCGTCGTCAGCCTCTGCTCGGCGTCGTCAGCCTCTGCTCGGCGTCGTCAGCCTGCTCGTCGTCGTGAGCCTCTGCTCAGCGTCATCAGCCTGCTCGGCGTCGTCAGCCTGCTCGGCGTCGTCAGCCTTGGCCGGCACCACGCGGCCGCAGAAGAGCAGCGGGCGGCGATGTGGCGGAAAATCCGAACACTATTCCAATCAAGAGCGTGCGCCGTTTGCCTGTCAACATAAAGTTACGGCGAAATCGTTTGGAAAAACGCCCGCTGTTTACAGCACGTCACGCCCCCCGATAACTCCCGGGGCTGGGCCGCATTGTCGTGGGGAGGACCCGGAGCACCCGGAGCTCGACCACGACGGCGCACACCTTGGCCGGGCCCGGCCCCGCCCATTGTCCCGCGAGCGTTTCTCACTCCCACTTCCGTGTCGCCTCCCCTGTGCGGTTTTTGTCGTAACGACGTGTAAAAATGGCCTCGACTAACTTTTATCGCTATATATACATTCTTGTGAAGCAGCGGGAGCGTGGTGCTGCTTCTGCTGCCGCGTCATTAGGCCATTCGAGACGCTGGCGAGTGCAACGCCGCCGCGCGCCGCCCCCTCATTCCTCACCGGGCCAGCGGAGCCAGCGGCAGAGCGTGTGGTGTTCGCACCCTGCACTCTTGCAAGAGCATGCGAACGAGACGCGCAAAGCAAACACCGGAAGAGCAACTCACAAAGCGGGAGGTGCTGGGGTGCTAATAAATCGCTTTCAATCTCTACAAAGATGCTAAATTTGGTCAGTTTTCGACAGTTTCTGCCCGTTTTGATTAAGGATCCCAAAGGATCACACACACAACCGAAATCGTCGTTACTGTCTCGATTTTTTCACCCTTGGGCATGTTAAGGGATGCTAAGGATGACGCGGGTGAGTCGCGTACTTGACCTTATTCCAGGACCATCAAGTAGAGCGCATCTGTTTTAAAGTTCGTTTTTCTCTACACGAGAGGTCCCCTGATCAAGCCTCCAAAAAATGATCCGCTAATTTTTAGCACGAGTGTATTTTCGACGTAACGACATAAACCCGCCTTCTATTCGTATTTGCCTCCCACGGTGTCCCTTGACTCTCACAGCGGAAGTGCACCCCCTCTGCGAACACCACTGCTGGCTGTGGCTGTGCTGTGATTTGGTCCCCTCCGGTCTCCAATAGCAGGTTTATGACGTGCGTCAGGGCCGTAGTACGTGCTGGGTGCAACAGGTGGCAGTCGTGGCGCGGTGGGCGCTGGGGAGGTTGAGGTGAGGCGGGCGAGGTGAGGCGGCCACACCCTCGCGCCGCCCCGCCCCGCCCCGCCCAATAACACTTACGTCTGAAGCACTTCCTGTAGGCCACGTCAGAGCCCAAACTGGAGGCAGATCGGCCGGTAAGTCACTGCCGCCGCCCGCTGCGTTCTCCTCTCATGTCAATCCTATCGCCGAAACCGTGAGATCTCCCCGTGTGTCTCGCGTAATTAGGGTTTGTACTGTAGGTGTGTACTGTGCCTCGAGCCCTGCCTCCTCCTGACCTACTCCCTCCCGCCCACACACCCCTAACCCTCAGGTAGTGGAGCGGCGTGCTCACATACAACAGCTCCAGGCCACTTAATGAGTCTTGCTTCCTCGCATAAGCGGGTACAACCCCTTTGTATTGAGTAATTTTCTCTGGATAATTCATTTAGAGACTCTCACCCGCTATGGATTTATTTTAGAGTAGATCCAGCCGATCCAGGGATAAGATTCCGTCGAGTTTTCTCGCGGACAACGCGGCCGTTGTGGATTAAAAACCTTTGCAAACGATTTCCTTTGCTAAGAAAATCTTATGCCAAACCCGAAGAAACTCATTGCTTACAATATTCCTCGCAATCGTTCAAACAAAACACTTGACAAGGTTCTGGGAGGCTGCTGCGTTAGCCGCCGAAGTCATCAGACAGTCGCATCCAGCTCCAGCTCATCAACTCGTTTGAACGAATCGAGTTCCCGCCAAACAACAACACGTGCACGCCATGGCCGCTGCATCTGTTCCCTAATTGTGGGATAATCTTTTCCTTTCAGCCCGCCGTGCGTCCCTCCGTGCGCCCCTTTGAGACGCCCCCTCACTAGCCCCGGGGCCTACAGCCGGCCACCAATTACACTCTTTTACCTCGGCCAGCTGTGCGATCGACATGAGGAGAATGACATGTCTAGAGCACGCGACGGCCAAGACAGGGTGTGACGGGGCGGGGTGGGGCGTCGCACGTCACGTGTTGGACAAGTTCTTTTGACATTATGTTGTACAACAGTGGCACGTCAGTCAGCCCGCCGTCACACGTCCGGTCTGATCACTCCAAATGCGTGCTTTCTCCGTCCCCCCTCCTCCCTCCTCCCACCCCCGCGGACGGGTC
>NW_026267417.1:65575-68983 GCF_000697945.3 Frankliniella occidentalis | reverse complement strand
TTAAACATAGTATTTCATAATCTATTATAGTTTTTCTACTAGTAATTGTTTATTAAATACTTTGTTCTCTTTAGAGAATTGTTGTAGATGTTTAAGAGTTGTTTTTTTGTATGCTTTAATTTGATTTTTTGAGTTATTGCTGTATTTATGTTTTTCATCATGTCTGGTCTAATCTTGTGTCTCCGGCTGTTCATACAGGTCCTTACATAAAGTATTGACATATCAAGGAGAGGCAAAATTTTTTCAATGTAGCAGTCGTTTTAATACCACATTATCAGGGAGGCTGCAATAACGCATTGAGATCATTTCACCCACTGCTTTAGATAATTATTTGAAGCTGTGCGTTTTAGTTGCTGATGGTAAGCTTATCACATTTAAAAAAAATTCGAGCTTGAACTTTTTATGAAACAGCGTTGTGTTTATCTTTCTTACAGAGATCTGAGACTGCCATTTGCGTCATTCTTGCAAGTTTTTTTTTGATAATGTCGGAATGAGTTCCAGTCCAGGCTGTTTTCACACTAACTGGAGTACTAAGGAGCAGTTTATGTATATATCTATTCTTCTAAACCTTGGAGTTAAAATTTCTTTTACACATGCAACATTACAGGTAAAAATTTCTGATTTCTTTGTCTCGCATCTTGCCTTAATCAGACATCTTACCTCTTATAAATTTTTACAGAACTGCAACAATGTCTGTTTTCTTTTCAATTACAGATTGACACATTTTATGAATCTAATAGAAGACACCAAGAAATTGTTTGCCTGAGGATTTACTGGCTTCACCCTACTTTTACGTAATTAATGCAAGTATGTTGTCTTTCTTTGTTAGATTTCACTATCTATCTAAGTCAAAAATGGCAGAGTAACTGACTATATTCATTTTTATATTATCAGCTAGAACATCATTAAAACCAACACACTCAAGTCTACTCAAGGAGCACCCAGCAGAATCTATAAAATGTAACCACAGTATAGTCAAGCAGTTTTTACAAGGAAGTCGACTAGATGGGATCCTTTCCAAATCTCCTACGGTCCTGATGGTTTGAAGCTGAACTTGGAGGGTCCTTTGCTTGGTCCTATGCTTTTCCATGATCTTTTTTCTTGTCTCTGAGTGTGGAAAGTACATAAAAGATTCATTACTCACTACCATTTTATGTTAAGGCAAGTTTTTATTTGTATCTACTTCTTTTGATTTTTCAAATGTCTCAGTTAAGTAATTACCCCTCTTTCACTCTTTACAGGTTCTTTGTATACATAATTTAAGTTGATTTATACCCTTGCACTTATTTTGAAGTAATCACTGCGATTCAAGGAATGTAAACAGTTCTTGTGTCCCTTCTAAAAAATGTTCTCAGCTGAAGGTAAATATTGCTGGATATTGTCTATTTTTTTTTTTACATAAAAATGGTGGTAACTCACTTTTTTATATATTTGACAGGTTGGTTTGGAAATCTTGCTGGTTGTAGGAAAGATGTTTATTAAAAAAATAGACTCTTTCAAATTCATTTTCTTATTTGAACTTACCTTGAAGAAATCAACTTTCAGCGTCGTCTCAGCTTTCTTGGCTCCTGCTTTTGGTATGCCAGCATCATAATCTCTGATCTCTTCCCTCATCAAACTTAATGGCGGATTCAGTAATGTTGAACATCGCTCTCCCCTGCATGGCGTAATGCTTCGGTGCTTGTCCCTTCATATCGTAAGTTTAGTGACGAAAGAGAATTAAGCTATTGACTAGCTTTGCACCATGTTCCTGTTTACTACGTCAAAGGTTAAATTCCGTGATTACCTGATGGAGCACAAAACTATTTTGTGCTCTTTCAAGGAACCACGGATAGGTTCATGGTTCAGGAACTTCCGTGGTTGTGTGCTCAAAGAATGGAATTTTTCTGTAGTTTTTCAGTTAAAATGATGGAATTTTACCGTGTACAGACTATCCGTAGTTTAACCGTAGGTCTTAACAGAACTGATACGGAATTCTGTTATCTATCCGTAGTCCAGTACGGTTGACTACAGAACTTCCGGGTAATCAATTGACCAGACATTTTCTGTGGCTTTTTCCGTGGTTATTCTTGACAGTGCGTTCCCGACGATCCGATCGGGTGTTTCCGCGCAAGTGAGAATATTTGAACATGGTTAATGATGGCATGCCTATCGGCGCGGCGTCATCTGTTATTGTTATTTAGAAAAGTATTTAAACCTTAAAATTTGATATAACATTTTTAAAACAAACCAACACAGCAAGTGTGCAACTCCAAGTTACAGACGTGCGAGTGTTCATTTCAAAATTACACATGTTTTAATGCTCAAATAACTTCTTCTACACTCGGAAGTGTGCATTTTCGAATCTGATGTCGGCTCTGGTGGATAAATGTTCTATCTTGTAACACTACTAACGCTGTAAAATATTATATCGAACGGATTAAATCTTCACAGCGGCCTCAAAGATTAGCATGGAGCTCTTATGTGGAAGAAGCATAACTGAAATTTTTCATATGAGGGTTCCTGTTGAAAGTTTTCAGAGGGCTGCAGCTTCGTAACCTTGGTGGAACAAAATCCGGCGACCACGCTGGATGGTAGCCAGGCCGTCTGGGAACACCTCGGGAAAATATGGGATTTTGTTCAAGCAAGGATAAAAATGTCCCGCCCTCCAGTCGGCCCAGGGCGTAAGTGGCCAAGACTTTCCGAAAAAGTGTCCCGCCATCTTTTGATATGTTTTCTGGCCAACATTTTGTCTGGCCAAGGCAGGTTCGGACCAAACTACCACGGTAGTTTCTCATACTGGGCAGACGGGAACAGATAAATCAGTGAGTTTGTTCTTTTTCACTTCCGTTTTAGATAGCCTGGAACACCCTATTCTTGCTCGAGTTATCGTGCGGACAGACAAACAAACAGAATGAAACTGTTCCGGTCAGTGAAGTAATGGGCTTCGCTAATCGCTCAGCCAATAAAGCATCCTGTTAAAGCTAAAATGAAGAAGGATGAGAGAAATAAGAGAACGGAAATTACTATGCTTTTACATGGGACTTCCGTTTTCTTGTTCCCTGCATTCTTCTGCATTTCAGCTTTACCGGAATGCTTTATAGGGACAAGCGAACGGTTGATACTGTTAGTATTATCGGCTATCGGCGATCCAAATAGAGGTAGAGGATTTGCGTGCTGTCACAAAAGTGCAAGGAGTAGTACATTTGTTTTCTACGATTTATTTGTTTTGGTAATGTTACAGAGAGTGGTACGCTGCGCACACAATCCAGAATAGTGTCGTAAAACCGACTCTTGGGACGCCGCACTGCATCAACCACTGTTGGAGTTACTTGGTGGTTTTGGCAACGGAACTGGAGGATGCGGAAGCCTGTGCAGGTACCCGCCGGGCTTGAGGCGGCGCGGGGGCAGTGTCGCTGCTGGCTTTGA
>NW_026267417.1:63805-64700 GCF_000697945.3 Frankliniella occidentalis | reverse complement strand
ACGAAACACATGTGCAGTTGTGCCAAATGAATACTAGCTATTTGCACGCCAGACCACGCCTCGCGTAACAGGCTTCGCGATGTCTCACGATGCACTGTTCCGCTGCGACGCGCCTGGTGCACATTGCTGGGCCTGAAGCTGTAACCAGGTAACTGCCTTCCGGCCCTTAACTCGAAAGCCCTGTAAGCAAGTGTCGGGGACTAGGAAATTTTGGAAACCAAAATTAAGCCATTCGGCAGGGACTAAACGGTTGAAGTTAGATCAAAACGGATGCAATTTTCGGCCGGGATCAAAGTTGGGAAACGGACCTGGCCGGTCCTCGGCAGAGGGGACCGGCCGAAAAAGGACCAGACCGGGGACCGGACCGGGGTCCGGACCGCTCTCCGGTCCGGTTCCGGTCCGGTTCCGTTGCGGTTCTACCGGCTGGGGACCGGCTGTCCAGGCAGGCGGCAGGCTAGTGGGAAGGGGAAGGAGGGAACCAGCCGCGGGGGGAATCTACAATGGGAATGGGACAGAAGGCAAAGCTTTAGTTGCTAATGTTTCCTATTGTTGTTGGGCATCCCAGAGGCTGTCGGGCCAACCCTAGAAAGTAGAATTGGGGTTTAATCCAGCTCTACAGTTTTCACTGTAAAAAATATTCTGAAATTTCAGAGCAAAATAGCTCTTAAATTTAAGAACATTATCAGTTGTTCTTAAACGTAATAACAGATTATGACATTTAAGAAGTTTTCTTAATTTTGCAAACGAGGTTATGAGAATTCTGATAAAATTTCGCAATTGTACTAAGGGATCATTAAATTTCATAACAACTTTATTAAATTTAAAAGGTTTCCTTAGTTTTGACAAAATTGTGTTGAAAAGTCACACTCATTCTTACTCTTAATACTAGCATTCA
>NW_026267417.1:62604-63755 GCF_000697945.3 Frankliniella occidentalis | reverse complement strand
TATTATAATGTGCGTTATGTGTTTCTTATTTACTAATAGTACTTTTTTCTTTGTTTTAGGGATAGAGAACAAGTTTTCATCAAGAAATTTTCTTCTCTGATTTGGTGTAGTGTGACTTTTTTTGTGCTAATGAAAACCTGACTATAATAAACAAGTTTCACCGTATTTGACTTGCCATTTCTTTTGATTTTCATTATTTTCCCAGAAATTTTCAGTAAGCATGTCGACTGACCATGTCCACTGACCATCTACTGTAGTGCATAAATAACCAGCGTTTGTATGGATGTTTCTGAAACATAACATTGAATATCGGCCGTCCTTACACACTAAAAAATTCGGAGCGGTACGCTGCATAAAATGCCTGCACTGCAGTGCTTAAAGTACCAGCATTTGTATGGATCTTTCTGGAACATGACATTGGATACTGGCCGTGCTCACACACTAAAAAATTCGGAGCGCTACGCTGCATTAAATGCCTGCACTGCAGGGCATAAACAGCCAGCATTTGTATGGATCTTTCTGGTGCATTACATTGGGTATTGGCCGTGCGTTCCCCAGCCTTATATGCAGGCGCACGCTAGCCTTTTTCCGACGTCTGCAACGGTTTAACCAGACCTCACAGGCGGAAAAATTCCTACCCAACGGGCGGACTTTATGCGAGGCTTCGTCGTCGGAATTTATCCGACCCCCTTGTCCCCGGAAAAAACCGGTACGGACCAGGGTTATGGATTGCCAGTACCCGAGGGTAGGATTTTTCCAACCTTCTGATTAACAGTGATGTCTGAATCTTAATTCAAATAGCTGATCTGATATGGTTATCTTTTTTATTTTGAATGCAGGCTGTAATCAATATTGGGCTTAGAGAATTCTCTCTTGGCTTAAGCTATGTTGCTTTGTCTAGAGTGAAGAGTCTTGATGGTTTACTCATTCATCCTTTTCCCTTCACTCGTTTAGTGAAGTTGAAATTGAGGCCAGAATTACAACTAAGAAGAGAATTCGAAAAGGCACTAGGGTTGCAATGAATATTGAAAGTTTGTACTGTTGTGAACTGGTGGAAGGATAAAGGAGGCGAGTTGGTTGGACTTTGACTGTTTATTGAGGTAGCGTAGCTTCTACAATAGACAGCGCAAGACTGGGCGCTGAGGGGTCGG
>NW_026267417.1:60486-62554 GCF_000697945.3 Frankliniella occidentalis | reverse complement strand
GACAGCCACGCGGTCTAAGGCGTCAGGATCCGAACCCAAAGGTCTGAGGTTCGAATCCACCCAAGTAAGGTAAGGTGAACATGTATAATATGTGGGAAGTTGGGTTTGAACATCTGTGCCTTGGGGAATGAACCAAATATTTTCCAGATTTGCGTTAGGCTGGAAAAGAAAAGCATTTTTGGCGCTTCTCAACACGTTCTATTTTTCAAAACATGTTTTGAATTTTAAGAAACTTTTTGTTCTTAAATTTAAGAGCAAATTTGTTTTGTAAACTGCTTCAAAACATGTGTTATTAAAATTAAGATGGATTTTTTTTACAGTGTTCCATTTGTTTAGGGGATTTGTATGAACGTGATATTAAAGGAAAACACCAGTGAAGTAATTCTATCCAAGACTTTTTTGTGTCGCTGCTCTTTACAAGAGACGTAATGTGCATTCAAAAACGGCCCATTTTTATGATTCGTGTTGGTACGTCACCGCACGTTATTGTTTGGGTTCGTGAAGAAAGTCGATTTTCGTCGTGTGTGTTTTTAAATTAACGAAGAGAAGTCACGCATTTACGGTTAAACGAATGTATTTAGAATAGTTTGGTGCAATGCTGGATATGTTCAGCACACATTCGACCCGTTGCTGAGGAGGAAATCTCTACTTTGCTGAAGCAGTGCGTTCACCTGCCGAGGTTATGGTCTTCTGGTGAGTATTCTTTGTAATCGTTTAATGATGTTCCGAAAATGAAAGTTTTGTTAAAACAGTTGGAAATAGGAGTTCGACAGGACGAAAATTTATGTCACAGAGTTTTGGTAGAGGTTCAGGGTTAATGCTCCTCAAAAAAGAGTATCAAGGAATTAGGAGGCACCGTTTTGTTATAAAATCAAAGGATGTATAAAACAGCTTGCTAAATTGTGAACCTAGGTCATATAGGAAAACTCAATAGCACAGCTGGTACAATGTGAAGACATTCTAAAAAAAGTTATGGAAGTCATGCTGTTAAAATTTGAATACATCGATTTCTTACTGGATAAGTTCATAAGTTACCCCTTTGGGGACCATAAAATAAATATTTTTTTTTCCACTTCTTGGACCAACCCCTTTTTCTTTGTTACTCCCTCAGTCCCACTCAGGGGTGGTTGCCAGGATTTGCACCAACCGTTTCGTTGACCAGAAGTGACAACAATAATTCCCTGAAAATTTCAAACCTCTAGCTCACGTCCTTCTTGGGAAACAGACAGAGAGACGAACACAGAGGCGATGGCATCAGCCCGCTTATATAGCCTTTAAGCAAAAGAGCGGGCTAAAAAACAGAAGAGTTTTTGCATTGATGCAGCTGTTAATAAACAACTGTTGTTTTCATTTGACCCCTCGAGAAACTTGTGCTATTTGGCTTATAATAGCCCACAACAGAAACTATTTGGTACTACCTTGCTGTAAACGTGCAAGAAAAGTGTGGCTAATTTTGTTAGCAAAACATTTTGTTCAAAAGCAACACTCGTAATATAACACCTTTTCCAGGAGCAGAACAAAACTGTCAGTTTTCTGTCAGTTACTTTGTTTCCAAGATTATCAATGTTGTCTTTTAACAACATGTTTAAAAACATCATATAATGTTGCTAACAAACTTAACTTTTGTTCCCTTACAAAAATAATCAGTACCCAAACAGTCCCCACGAGCGTACTGTTTGGGTACTAGTCCGGGCGCATGGGGACTGGTCTCAAACACGCCCAAAAGTGACGAAAAACCGCCCTCCGTGTGCCCTGGTCCCGTCCCTTAGTGGGAGGGGACTAGTGCGCAAACAGTGACTGTGCGCCGAGCCGAGCGTACTAAAAGCGTACTAGTCCCCTTTTGCCTGAAACAAAAATTAAATCGGAGCGAGGACTCTTTGCGTACTAGTCCCATTTCCGTCTGCGCGCTCGGTCGTATTCGTTCCCTTGTCCTCTGGTTCCTCGGATAAGTATCAAATGCGCCCTAGTCCCGTGGGACGCGTTCTCTTTGCGCCCTAGTCTCCTCCGATGAGTAGTAAACGCGCCATAGTGCGCGCGGGACGGTCACTCTTTGGGGACTAGTGCGCTC
>NW_026267417.1:57353-60436 GCF_000697945.3 Frankliniella occidentalis | reverse complement strand
CAGATTAGGTTAAGAGTGTTTATGGTGTATTTAGCAGATCACAACACCACACCTTCCTCGAAAGAAATTCCAATGGTCCCTTACTTATTCAGTCAAGATTTCGCTCTAAGTTAAAGGTCAAATTCTGATGGTTAAAAAGGTTAAAATTAAAGACTTCATGCCCAATTAGTTAACATTTCAACATAGGTTTTAAATCTAAATTTTGATGAAAGCTTGAATCTTCTCGAGAAGAACCTGTAAGAACCAAACGTCCATACACCACGAAGTGTTGACTAGGTTTGTCAGACCAGATAGTCGCAGGATCGCAAGGTTTTAAACAAAAAGAAAATTAAAGAGGTTGGTCGAAATCCGTTCACAGTGACGTGCCAAGGGACAAGCTGACGGATGCCCTCTGCAGCAGGGACTTAAACGCGCCTTTTGCTGACCACTTGGAGGACCCGACCGAGTTGGGAATTAGTGGGGGTGGTGAACTGTAACAGAGAGAAACAAAGAAAAGCTTTGCACAGATTAATTGTTCTATGTAACCTTTCCATCCTGGTGGATAAAAGGTTGCCTTGGTGTCATCCTACCACTGACTAGACCTATCTAAGACACCATCTCGTTCCTAAAGATCTTAGCTATGTTGTTTTACCACCATACTTAACTTTAATCATTTCCGTCTCCGTCTGCATCGCTGGTCTAGGTTCTGCGTCTCTCGGCGTCGTTGGTTTTCATCTGGGAGGGTGTCGTCGTTGATTCTTGAAGGTTGGGTGATGGAAAGGCAGCTCTTTGCTGGTCGGTCTCAACGGGGTTTTGGAGGTTAAGTGATCGACAGGTATTTTCTGACTGACAGCGATGGGGCAACTTGAAGGTCGCTTCGGGTTCTGACCCTGGAGTTCCAGTTGTTCTGGAGAGGCCCTTACTGAGCGGTGTGGGTCTCCTGGTCCAGTTCTTTTCTTGAATTTGGGATAAAGCGAGTCTGTTTGTCAACATTGGCTCGAGCGGCTACTCGTCGTATGCTGAACTGCCGATAGCGAGGGGCGCCTTCGAGGCAGTGAGGCTGTGACGTCAGAATGGACCAGGTGTTCAGCCGGAGGTGGCGGGCTGGAGGAGTTCATGAAGAAATCGAATTTCTCAAATCTCTCGGGCTCAGCATACTTGTTGCAAAAAGAAGAAAGTGCCCGTTCTTCTGGGGTGCTTTTGATGGCATCCTTGAGACATTCCAGGAAAGTGATGATAAATCAAGAAAGAGACACTTCAAAACAATGAGGAAGAATCAGGGGAAACTCCAAGGGGAGAGAAATGTTCCCAACAAGTGTTTGAAGGTTTATCTCTTCCTCCTCCGAAGGAGGGCTGCGGGTCAGGAAGTTGGCAGTCCAAATTGCTGGTCTGCTGCATGACCTTTGCCAGGGGCCGATCGGTGAGTACAAGAGGAAAGTTTTGATTTAAAGGATTGAATTTCTTCTAAACCCCTTCCTCTCCTTGTAGGCTTTTCTATCTTCGTCTCGTTCTGATGCTGGAATCTGATGATTCTTTCTTGGGGTTGCAGTGGTGAGTACCAGTGGATGGATTTAAAGTTAAATACAAGTCAGACTACATACTAACTATCATTTGGTTTGTTTCAGTTACCTGGCAAGCAGTCTACTTTCTACGAGGTTGCTACTTTAATCCCTGGGAAAGGCTGGAGCCTGTCCCAAAGATTAGTCCGAGGCAAGAAAAGCAGAAGAGAACTACAAGTTGAATTCAAAAGGTTAGTGCCATCAAATAGAGTTATTAATGTTTGGAAAATTAGTTGAGGAGTTGATTGATTTTTTAAATTAGTTAAATTCGTTCCTTGTCTCTCCGATTTGTTTGAATTTAAAGTTCAAGTGGTAAACGCAGCTTTGGCGGTCAGGGACACGCTCAAAACAGGTTGATTAGTTATTTTAAAAACGCGGCCTTTAGGAGACAGGTGTGTAATAGTTTAGGTGTTTATCAGTCTTAGTGTGAGTAGTGTTCTCTAAATACAGCAGTGTCAGGTCAGGGACGCAGTCACCACAGGTTTTTAACGCGATTAGAACAGGTCGGGGACACAGCTCAAAAAGGTCTAAGAGATAGGCGGACGCAGCCGTGAAAGGTCATAAACGCAATCACAACAGGTGCTCTGACACACTCAAACAGGTAGTTCACGCAGCTTGGGGGTCTTCGCTTGAACAGGTCCAGGACGCAGTTCAGAGGCAACTAACTGTAGTGTTATTCGTTTAGGTACCAACACAGCTAAAAGCAGGTCTGTGGTAACTTTAAGTTTAAATGTCTATAATTTCGGAGCGACAAGGAAAGTAATGAGAGTTTATGAATTTAGTTAAGGTTTTTAGGCATTAGTTTTAGAATTTCTTAAGTATGAGAGTGGGCAGTACCAGGCAAAGTTAAAGATAGATAACTCATCCAGTTGGAGAGGTATAGAGTTAAATGAACGTTTCAAAGGTAAAATCAGTGGGCAAACCTTACGGAGTAAAGTAAAATAAAAAGGGAAATTGGAAAGGGGCTGTTAGCGGTGGCTAGAATGTTGGCACACAATACGACAAGGCTTAGTGATATAAAGGCAAGTTATTAGCAGAATGCGGTTCGCAAAGAGACTCTCTCTCTCTAATGAGCAACTAACCAGTTCAGGAAAGTGAATTGACAATACAGGAGTGAGCGGGTGCAGCAAGAAAATGAGCAGGTCGGCAGGTGGCAGTGAAGGTCAATGAGATGGTTATCTATTTAGGATAAGAGCATAGTGGAAACTTTGGTAAGATTTTACTATTGCTAAGGAAAAGCGTCAGTGACGTAGAAAAGCAAAACAGTGGCATAGGTACAGATACAAACTTGGGCACCAGCATACAAGCATAGGCACGAACACACTAATACAGGTTTAAACGCACGAATACACACAAACATAAAAACACGCACTGTCACTTAGGGGTCGTAGCTCGCGGCTCGGGGTTCAACAAATAGTTCATGGCTGCACGGGCCAACCGGGCATGGCGCCGAGGGGCGGTACACTGCCAGGCGGCGTGAAACCTTTTCTTGCAGTTGCTGCATCGGGGCGGCCCTTTCCTTCGCTTGCGGTATCCGTCGGGGGG
>NW_026267417.1:55101-57303 GCF_000697945.3 Frankliniella occidentalis | reverse complement strand
TACCTAAGTGATCGAGGATTCACATGGCGTCGTATCAGGGCGTAACTTAAGTAGAGCATGTGTGATCGAGGATTGTATGTCAGGGTGGCCGAGTGGTTATGGCAGCCGACTTCTCGTCTGCTTCCCTATGGGATCGTGGGTTCGAATCCCACCCCTGACATTTTGTGCGCGCAGCGTGTGAAATGTATTGTGCGTATGAAGAGAATCTCGAGAGGTAAGTATTTTTTAAAAAAAAAACATTTTCTTTGGAGTATAGTCTTTGCTTTGTGATTGCTGCCTCATGTCTTTCCCGCAGGTGAAACGGAAAAGTCGAAGTGGCGAACGAACGGGCATCGAACCCGCGCCGTCCGCATGGAGGCGAGCGCCTCAACCCACGCGGCCGGCGCGCCACTGTTGGGAGATGCGCGCAGCGGAGCCACCTCGAGCCGGCCGGGCGGCAGGGCGGCGTGGGGGGGTCGCTACCCCTTCCACCCGCCCCGCGTCCGTCTATCCGCCGCCGCCGCCCCGAGTGATGAGCGGTAAGTGTCCGAACATACCCTCGCTCTCGCCCTCGCTGAAAATGGTCACGTATCGTGATTGGTCGACTGGAACCTTCCGTTTCGGAACACGCCCTTCCCGCGCCGTGCCCGGCACGGCCGTGCGTTCCGCCTCATTGCCTGTCCTACGCTCGCCGGCATCAGCTAGCTCGGGGTCAAGTCAAGTCTTCCGCCACCCGCCACAATGGACCTTCAAATTAACCTTAGCCCTGAGGAGTGGCTGGAGATGGAGTGGCTGTTTGTGAGTCCAGTGATTTGTGTGATAGGGACCCTGTGTTAGATTTAGTTTATTTGTAATTTCGTCGTGTCGGCTTGTGCGCGGGGCCGATTGTCGCGTTTTTTGGTTAGAATAGATAACATGTGTCCAGTCCAAATGTGATTCAAAGGGGTGTTAGTGCTGTGCCAGCGACGTGAGCCCTGTTTATTCATTCAAAGATTTAACGCGTTAGAACGGTTCTACTGAGCGTGTGAAACCTTCGCGCCGGCCGCCACCGGCCTTGATTCCCGGAATCGTTGTGCGCGGGAAGGTGTGAGGTGGGGGGAGGAGGAGGGAGGATAGACTGCAGCGATGTTCAGTTTGTGTCGTTTTGATTTTGAATCGATGTTAACGGTGTGTGTGAGGGTTCAATCTACCTGAAGTGATATCTTAACCTAAATGTGCTTCGCGCTGTCGGCGTCGGCGGTGCAGCCACACGCCCGGTTCTCGGAATTGGCGCGCGGTCTATGAGAGCGGAGGTGGGGGGAGGAGGGGGGCGTGAGAGCAGGGCGTCGTTGCAACCGAGTTTCGTTCACAAATCTTGCGAATAGTTTAGCTTTGTGATTGATGCTCTACACTAGATGTACTCATCATGGCGTTATTTTCCACAGAATGGTGTCGACCCCAACCTAATGGATGGAGTGTTGGCTGATCTATGGGACGTGGACGTCTTCCCGCAGCCCCTGCCCCTGCCCGACATTGTGCTGGCGCACCAGCCGCCGCCGGTGCACCTTGAAGATTTTGATCTCCCGCCTGGTGAGGCGGTGTTCCCCGTCGGCGAGCTGCCGTTGTACGAGGACATCTTGGTGCCAGCCTTGCTTGATCGTCTTAGTGTGTGCCAATCTACTATGGATGATTTCAATATTTTAAAGCACAGGTTTACAAATAATGTTAATTCTATTGAAGCAAGAAAGTTTGATAATGCAATTCGGTTGTTTGCTAGAAAAGCTGATGTGGAAGAATTTAACAATTTCAAGTTAAAGAATTTAAAAGATGAAGAAGGTAATCTTGTACCAGTTGCATTAATTCCAGCTAAGCATAATGGTAAAGGAGCAAAAACAGCATCCTGTGATTTGGCTGATGGGTTACCTAATGAACTTTTTCTTGCACGCGGTGCTAGAGTTATGCTGAAGCGAAATTTGTGGGTGAAGAGAGGTTTACTTAATGGCACCATGGGCAATATTGTTGATATTCTGTATGAAGATGGCAAGGAGCCTCCATATTGTTCACCTCGTATTTTGATGTGCAAGTTTGATAATTATTCTGGTCCTGGTATTGGTCCTGAAAATTTAGTGCCCATTAGTTGTGTGACTGCTTCTTGGAAATCAGACAGTGGGCAATGTACCCGTCAACAGTTTCCACTTGTTTTAAGCTATGCCTGCACTATCCACAAGAGTCAAGGTCTCACTT